>NW_010290586.1:151674-165983 GCF_000700745.2 Antrostomus carolinensis | reverse complement strand
TTCCCTCTTTCTCTCTTTCTTTTAATTTGAAATATCCTACTCTGTTTCGAATATTATATTCTGTGTTTTTTCAATTTCATGTGAACACCGAGTATTTGCCATATACTCCAGAGATGCTGGGATTTATCTACTACTTGAGCTTTGAACATGAAGGAATGTCACCATGCTTAACTCTTTGTGAAACCCTTATACAGATCTGTCACAAGAATTAGCACCTACCATGTGAATGACTTGTCTTGTGCAAGGGCATTTGTTATCTTTTGGTATTAGCGTTGAAAGGTGTTTTTGTACGTCATCTCTATGTAAGTTGCCTGTTAATCAATATTTTGGTGAAGCTGTTTGCTGCAGTGCTGTTCTGTTAGCAAGATACAGAGATATGGCTCATTTCTCCAACAACTTGCTGTCCCAGCAAACTCAGCCAAAATACTCGTGGATGGATGTTAGGCAATACTATTTGAATATGTTTTACTTTTTATTCTTATGCAGGCCTTAATTCTCTCAGTGCCAGGCCATGGACTTCATTTTTTTAACTGTTGAATATCTGATGGTTGCAGTCAGTGTCTCTCAGTCTTTGACCCCCTTCAACACAAAATCTGGTTTATATTCTTTAAAATGAAAAGTGTAATTATAAAGATGAACCTCAAAAAAACCCCTCCAAACCCAACATTTTACTAGTACCCTATTGCAATCACTGGGAAAACTCTTTTCAGTCTGCTATGGACAGAGTTAATTTAGCATTGAATATGTGAGCAGTGTGCATCCCTCTTCCTTTGCAAGGTAGTAGTGGGACTTGTCTGTAATTTAAAGGATTCTGTTCACAGACATAGACCAAGCTGTCACTGCAGTTTACTGGCTGGAGAACACATCCTTTTCTGAAGTATTTACTGAAGTGCTTATTGGTTGATTGAACTGATTAACTTACAGTACCATATTCACCCCAGAAAGTAGTTGAAAAATGGAAGGATATTCCCTGCATCACTTACTGACTTCCCATGGTTGGGTAAGAGCAATGTTATTGTCATATTTACAGTGTTAGAGCTGGAAGCATTTCCTGTGTCTGGAAGTACAGCCTGGGTAAATAACATACATTAGAGACCTGTTGTATCTTCTCCTTCCAGACTAGTTTCCATTGGAGGGGAACTTGGCCTTGCAGGCAGAAAGGGAATTAGGACAAACAATCAAGACTGCACAAATAGCTTTATTGAAACACTTCCTTACTGTTTCAGTGTTCCAGTGTAACACATCTTTATTGTACAGTTTGGATTGGAGCTGTTTTGATGCAGTTAGTAGTAATTCTGTATTGCAGTCCTTCCTTTCCTTCTGCATAGTCTTTGTTTGGTAAAGGTCTTACCCGGTCTACTGGAAAACATGAATGAAAAACACAAGACTTTTTGTTTTCAAGGATCTTCAGTAAATCTAATTTGTCTCTATAGTATTCTCCTGGATATTCACTCAACCAAGCTCATTCTGCTAACTGCTGAATTTGACATGTGGAGATATGCCCTGCTGATCCCAGCAGATGGACCTCTTCAAGAGAATGCCAAAGCTGGCTTTACACCACAACCTGTTGATTATAGGATTTCCCTGGCAATGGCTTAACCACTCATTTAAAATAAAATTTGATCCAGCATCCACAAATGTAAATTTAAAGAACTGTCATTGATTTCAATGGCTAGTGGATTCATCTCTTATTTTTTGGAATTACCTCTGCCCTGAGAACACCCCTGAACAAAGGAGTGCCAAGTAGGACATCAGAGTCACCCTAGCTTTTCCCACACAAAGGAAAAATGTCCTGTTATCAGGAAAAACCAACACAAGAATCAAAAAGTACATTTCTTTTCTGTCTTTCTATTTTAAGCAACTGCAGCACTGCAGGTTCCTGTTATTGTTCTATATTGTGTCATCTCAATTTCCAATTGAATAAGTAAGGGTTTTCTCTGAATGCAAGTTGCTTTATTTTGAAGAGTGACATCTAGAATATTTACTTATTTTAATCCTGACTCACAAAGAAAATTGTACACAAATGATTCATGTCTAATAATTCATATTTACTTAAAGAACTACTGCCATTCTCAAGCACATTAAGAGAAAATAATATTTTGCTAAAACTTCTATTAAACAATCTTACATCTCCTTCCCATTGTCACTAATTACTCCAGTATGCATGCAAACAGAAGCTTTCTCCCTTTTTCTCTAATTGAAATTTTATTATAGGCAAACAGAAAGTGGGAAATTAAAAGTAATATATATGCATGTACAGAAGCACTGGAGATTAACGCCTTGCTCTAAAGGAGCAGCTCTTTCTTGCATGAATCATTCTTTTATATTGCAACTCAAGTTTAGGAATTCTCCATTGCTGCAGCAGTTATGAAACACCGTTTATTTCCTAAATAAAGCAGGGACTGAGGTCACAAATGGAGAAAGGAGATTCTGGTTAACCTCAGCTGCACCTTTCTGCCATTCTTTGTTCATGTTTCTGACTACAAAAGAAGTCCTTTGTTCAGTTTTAGCTGTATCATTTATGTGCAAGTTTTCCTTTCACCCTAAATCCTTTTGAGGCTTCCAGAACTCACAACATCCCCAGAGCTGTTTGAAATTGTATGAAAATCAGGCTACCTCACCCCAGGAGTGGTGGTCCCCAGTCGTGGTCATCAGGTAGTGCACTATCCAGAAGCTTTTAATTTCCTGTGGCTGTGGGTAGCACTGAACACTGAGAAACAGTTAAGCTTGAGCCTTTCTGTAGTGCATTAGTTGCTCAATATAGCTGTCCATGGGGCAGGGATAATTAGGGTTCTACAGCAATTAAAGAACAAAGAACTATATTTTCTTAGCTCATCTTTTAGATCTTGCACAATGCAGTACTTAGCCAGATTAATTTCTTGTTTCCCAGTGATTAGGGTTTTTTACTTCTCCCAAAATTCAGGAAGTGAGGTTTTAATGGGACAATACCACACAAAAGACTGCGTGTCTGAAGAATCTGATTTCTAACCATTAAAATATCCTCAGGATCATCCTCTGGTACTGTAACCAACACATACAGAATGGGCTTTATCCATAGAGTCAAAGGCTTTCACACTCCAAACGAGGTATTAACATGTCAGCTGACTTTTGGAAGTGGTCCTTTTCCATGTTAACTCCCCAGCCACTACTGGAAACAGCTTGGGAGTTGACTTTGGCCAAAACCATAAAATTGTCCAGTTTTCCCCTGGTGTGAATCTAAACATAAGATCACATTGAATTGAACCCCTTGGTTTCTGCCTTCAGCCTCATAATAACGTAGTAATAATCTTGAGGGAGTCTGCTCCCATGAGATCATTCATCTTCGTTTTTTGATACAACAAATCCACTTATCCAGATATATTCCAGGTAAACTAAGCCTCTGGAAGATTATAAAATATTTTGCCACATAAAAATAAATGTTATTAGTGGTTTCATTATAATGTACCAGAAAATGAGTGCTTGCATAGGTCTTGAGCAGTGAAATGATATTTGACAATAGAATGTTCTCCAAAAAACCTTTTCTACTGTATTATTTAGCACTGAGTTCTGACCAATTCAGAAGTGCTAATTCAGAACCTCTGTGATTGACAGGGAATCACTATATATAGCACCAACCACTCAGAAATTCATTTTATATTAAATTCTGTATTTCTGCTGAATAGTGAGTAAAAACCATATGCAAGAATAACAAAGATGATTTGGGCATGTATGGACCTGAGTGTACAAAATTAATGCAGCTAGTCTGCATGATAAGCCTAAGTGTGGGACAAAGCCAGAGAAAGGGGGTTTTGGTTTTAATTGGAAAAAATGACTCCCAGGACATGTAGCTTGTTTTTGCAGCCATGAGAATAAGCACCACAATGACAGAAATACTGCGCCTGCTGATATTTTATGGAGGTTAGAACAACAAACTGCCACCTTCCGTATGTACTAGCCTCCTAGCAGTGGATTCCTGTTTTAATTTTAGTTTGCTTTATTGCTTGCTGGTTAGAGCAGCAGGCAATACTGAAATTGTTATTAAATGCAATCTGTCTCTTTAATAACAGTTTCAAAATTAAAATCGTAAAGTTGATTCATAAACCACAGAAATACATACAGTAGTTGGAGTTGCCTTCTTTCTGGGGCATTGCTGAAATGTACCAATTCAATGGACTTTATAGAAATAGGTTGCAATTACTGTTGTTGATGGGAGCAAGGAGCTTGTAATAACCAAGACGAGTGTATAACATGTACAATATAAATTTGAAAATGGCTGTTAGCACCAGTGGACACTGCTTTTTTTCAGAGGGTTGAAAGGTGGTAGCTTGCTTTTATTAGCCACTAACTGTTGAGGTAGGATCAGAAATGGTCATGAGAGTCCTGGAATCTGTACAGAGTTAGCAGCAGCCCCACTTCCACCAGCTTGTATCCAGATGGACAGCGGGTGAGCTGGAGTGTATGTAAAAGGGAATTTTCATAAAATGTATTTATTTTAATAAATGTCAATATGAGCCAATCTAGAGATATCCAGAAGAATTCAAGCAGCTACTTTTGTGTTGTGTCGTATGTGTCAGAGATGCCCAGAAGTACATCTGGGTTTGCGCATTTTTCTGGGTTTGCCTGTAGCATATGCAAAGAGAAAACATAGGGTAGCTGTGGAACAAACCTTCAGGAAACACACTTGTTGGTGTTTCTTTTCTCCAGATTCAGCCCAGACTGTTTATCTTTAACCTTGCTGGTTGAGAACCTGTCATGTGGGACAAGCTTATTTTATAAACAACCCATCCTTTTTAATCTTGTTAAGGAAACATGATACCCAGACCTCAAAAGAAGCCAGCAGCAGGCAAAATGTGAATAGTTCTCTATTATCCACAGCAAAGTTTGGAATTCTTCAGTGCCTTCCAAAACATCCACAGACTCCCCCAGCTATTGATTCAGCAGCTCTGTTAGTGGAAGTAGCTGACAGAGAGAGAAATGTTGGCGCCACTGTGTCCCTGTTGATGTTAGAAGACTAACAAACATGAAATAGGATGCAATCTTAAGAAATGCTTAGCTCTTCCCTGCATTCAAATGCGGGTATTCAAAGCAGTTAATTTGAAAACCCATATGTTTAACTGATACAAATCACCCTTACTTCCCCATTTTCACCCTCATAGTTATGTATCAGCCAGCTGCTTAGGGAAGCATCTATATATTTTAGAGAGTTGGAAGAATCCTATTATTCCATTTTACACAAAGGAAAATGGAGGAACCAAGGGGTTTGACCAAGGTCACATAAAGTACACCTATACTAACATATTAAATATACCTTTGAATTACACAACTACATTCATCTCCTGGGAATGGTCCCTGGCCTATTCTAGTTCCTGCACTGTCTGGAAACTCTTTGGAAGGGAGCTGGCACAGTCCAAAATCATGTCAAGGAAGAGTTTAAAAATTGAATAGTTAAACTTTTTAATATTTCACAGCCATTTTCAAAATTGCCTGATCTCAGAAACATAAGCAATGTTTGTTTTAAAGAATTTGGCAGCTAATGAGTATATATGCTGCATACACTGAACTGGTACTGACCCAAGAGGGTAAATCCATGGGACCTTTTAAGTAAATTTGTCAGTGTGTATCCAGAAGAACATCTGGCAGATAGCTGATGTTCAGACTTGAGCTAGTTTTGCAGGGTTACGTTGCATCCCAGATCCTCCAGCAAATCCCTGCCACATTTGCAGACCTGATGCTGTCTTCGATGGAGACAGTATAAGGTTGCCTGTTCTATGTTAGCAGTCTGGAAACTTTATAGGCTTTCTGCCTTAATAACTTGTAAAAAGTGGTTGAATTCACTGCCGATTTGCAGACCTGATGCTGTCTTCGATGGAGATAGTATATGGTTGCCTGTTCTGTGTTAGCAGTCTGGAAACTTTATAGGTTTTCTGCCTTAATAACTTGTAGAAAGTGGTTGACTTCACTGCCACTCAAGTGATTTTGCAGATTTTCAGTATCTTCTTCACCAAACATCGAAGTTTTCATGCCAGTTTTCTATTATTTCCATTTCCAGTTACTTCCCTGTTCAGAATGTTTTTGTTTTTTTTTAAAAAAAACCCACTGAAAATAAACAAAAAATCTAACCTTTGTTTTGTTTTGTTTTGTTTTGTTTTAAAAACCCACTGAAAATAAACAAAAAATATAACCCTTGGAACATTTTATCAGTGAACAGAGAAGATATGTAGAGGAATTGTCTTTTGAAATGGACTACTCAGATAGAATTACTGATTAAAAAAAACAAAAAAATCCCAGCAAAAAAATCCAAGCATATTCCTTAACACCTCAAAGTTGCAGGTAGTTTTCAATAGAATGAGGATGAAGTTACCAACAAGTGATCTTACAGAAAAATCAGGTTTGTTTTTTGGGGGTTTTTGGTTGTTTTTTCTCCTACAACAATATTTCTGGTCTCTGGACAGATGTACGTATCATTGAAAGTATTATTTTCACAGTGTTCTGCAAGCAAGTAATAAAACTACTTACATTTAAATAGTATTTTAATGCTAAGGACAGGCAAATACTGAAGGTGGTAGCTGTTTTAAGGATCATAAAGATTTGTAACCATTGTATTTCTTCTGTGACAATGTTAATATCCCCCCCCAAAAAAAAAAAAAAACTTAGATTCTTATCTAATTCAAAGAAAAAAATCAAATTCTCGTTTTTTATTTTTCTTTTTTATTTCTTTTCTGTCTTGGTGGCTTGTATTCTCCTCTCAAGGGATCATCTAAGTACACAGGGAGCCATTTTAAGGTTGTTTGCACCAATCCTGTTATTTAGCCATTTGTACCTGTATCTTTTGTACATAGTGTTCTGTGTTCGCAGTCTCTCTCATTACAGTCATTTCTTGCAATTATGTTCTTTGCTTTGGTATCAGAAGATTGCAGACTTCTGACTGCTCTTGTAGTCTACATGAGATTTGTGTGTTTGTGTGTCCACATTTACTCGATTTGTTTCTATAACAGTCTTTGAAAGGAGAACAAGGCATGCTGAATGTTAACACCAAACAGAACTCTCAAAACAAAACAGTCTTCTAAGATTTCATTTGAATTGTACAGTGTTTTAAGGATTTGATCATCCCTATCTTGTTTTAACAATTTGTCCTGGACAAGAAAAAGAGAACTGATATAAAAGGGTGATCTTTTGGGTAGTTCAGGAAGGTAAAGATGAGGTCAAATATGGGTCTGTTGTATTTTTTTTTTTTTTCTAAATAAGCTTTCTATCAAGCTATCAACCTACCTACATACCAACTTATCTACTTTCTCAGAAGAATATTACTCCATTTCTCCTAGAAGACTCAAATACTCCAGTACAGTTCCACTCCTCTGAAGTAGCAGAGGATGAGATCATCACTCCCTTGTTATTAGTAAGATAACCTTAGATTCAGTAGGACATATGATGTCCAAAAAATGAGGAGGAGAAAGAAAATATAGTCTAGTTTGTTTCACCTAAGCATACTTGTCCAAAAACTTATTTTGCTGAGGGATGAGTCTTTTGGGACACTGATATCTCTGGTGTCTTAGGAAAAATAGGTCTGATTCTTGGTCAGTTTTGATGTGTTTTGTTTTGTTTTAAATTTTGACTTTTTTACATCAACCTGGTCACAGAAATTTAAGTCAGCTGGACATGAGACCTACCTGTTTTAAATGAACACTGCAAAAGAGGTAGGTCAGGCATTAACCTCCTCTGAGTTTTTCCAGTAGCCCACATGACCTATACAGCTTTCATTACATTAAAATAAATTAATAAACAAACAAACAAACAAATAAACTGGAAGCATTCCAGCCTTGATGATTTCAAAGAAAAATGAATGTAGTCACTACAGTGCTGTCATCCTGGGTCTACCAGCAGTCAAGAACTATGGCCCTGTTATCTGGGCTTCTCCTTGGCCCTGTATTCTCCTTCATGTGCTAATTCTGTTTGGCAGTTGCATTCAGATGTCATCATTTATTACTGAACTGTTGATTTTTTTTTTTTTTTTGGTGTAGTATCTGACTAAAGGAATGACATAAGTAGATAGAATGAGAAGTCATGGGGGTAACAGAAGGGAGGAAACAGCAATATCACTAGTCTCTGTTTAGTCCATGAATTTCTATGGTCTATGCTCTTCAGTTAACCAGATTGAAGAATCAAGAAGGTCTTTTCTAGCCTTGAGATCAATTAATAATAAGTTTTTTCCAAGTAATAGTTAATAGATCAATAAAGTACCAGGGAATTTGGGAATCAGTGACAATAGCTAACAGTTGAACAATAACATAAGTGCTATATTTTACTTTCTTTTCTTTTTCTCCCCTCAGGCTTCTATTGACATCAGAAGAGGAAGGGTAATTTATAATCTTAGTCATACAGCCAGGTTTATACTTATGAATTAAAAATGTGATCCAGCCTTTTCCACAGAAAGGCCTGTAGCTGCCCAGTTAAAAATAAGGATGGAGATTTTATCTGATCATCTTTTAATATCTGTGATTAAATTAAAGCCGCCTGTTCTAGTTCACAGTTTTCTTTAAAACATTTCATAATGTTTTTAGGTTTTACTTTTGTTGTTGTTGTTTTTTGTTTTTTTTACCTCAGATACATTTCAAAATTTTGTCCCCAACAGCTATTAAAGACATCAAGGCTACTATTGATCTAAGTGACAAAGGAAATTAGTAGGAAGCAGTATTAAAATAAGAAGGAATGTCTGGAATATAAATGTCAGATGAAATCTAAATTGCAAGAAATTTTAGTGGACACTTAAATGTCTCTTGTAATCTGTTAGAGTGAATGGTAAGATATGCTGGAAAAAATGTTGTCTGAACTCTATCCATCTAGTCTGTCCAAGAGTTCTGTTATTGCTACTAATTACAGAATTTCTAAATTCCTTTGTTTTGTCCAATAGCCAGTATTATACTCTGTGATATTTTCTTCTGGTGCATAAGCTGTCAACAGTTACCTATCCTGATTGTTCTTATTAGTGTCATCACACAGCAGTCTATCAAATAACCATCAAGAATTTTTTCTACTAAGATAATATATTCTGAAACAAATGTCATTTTACAGCAATTGGGAGATAAAAATATTTCCAAATAAGATAAGTGGAACTGTGAATTAAACAGCCTCAAGAAAAATAACTGATCCTGAAAATGAAAAAGTCCAGAAAAGTCTATGGTAAATAAAAAAAATTGAACAGTAGGTTGATATAATAATGGCAAATATGCAGAATCAATGTCAACAAATTTGCTGCTCTTGAAAATTTATGACATGAGCCAAAATTACCAGCTTCGTGGAAGACAGGACTTCTTTGATGTTGCAACATGGTTTTATACCATAACTTAATTACTTCAAGTGACCTGCTGTGTGCAACTTCATCAGCAGAACAGAGAATCGGTCATTCTTTGGATGCACATTCAAAACCCTATAAAAATTCCAAACCTGGCTATTGAGTTGAAGATAGATTATGTTTCCAAACACCCAGTTGAAAGTGTCTAATCTCTGATTCCTCATTCAGAGAAGGAGCAAAGTTTTGACTGCCATTAATTGAAATAATATTTGCTTATCGGAGACTATCCAGTAAGCCTTGGCTATAGTGAGGTTAAATTGTATGAAAAGAACATATTTTCAGTACAGAAGATGATATAGTTAATGATAACAGAATGACCTTGAAGTCAAAATATAATGCCAGCTGAGCTACATGACAGAATATGGGCTCTGACAGGTGCTTCATAAGAGAAACTTAAGAACAGACGACTTTATGCAGAAAAAAAATAAGCAGGTATTGTTTCTTGGTTGGCCACTGGAAGATACAATCTTTCATACTTGGTCATGACTTTATCTTATTCTTTAAATATTCTTATATAAAACAGTAGGGTTACTCTCTGAGTGATTACTTGTGAATGGAAACATCAGTACCTAAGATGACACATACTGCATTTTCTTTGCCTCATTCATTCACCTCTGTTTCCTTTTAAATCAAAGGAAGAAGGATGAATTTTCATCATTTGCTTTAAAATGCCTACTTACGTTAGAAGAAAACCAGACATGTTAGAAATTAATTGGTGCCACTAGATTGCAATGGCCAGATTAGATTGTTAATTGATCACTTCTGCACTGCTCCTTGCTTTGTCTTTGATGAGATGGAAACAGAATTAGCTATTTTTCTTCTTTTACAAATATATTGAGTTATGTTTTAATGCATATTCTGAATTGTAATTTAAATTTAAAAGAAACATGCTGTTTAGTGTCATGTATCATAGTACACAGGACAAACTCGAGAATATGAAGAAAAAATAACTGAAAAATGAATTTATTTTTTTTTTTCAAGTAAGTTTGAAGAAATATAAGGAAAGAACCAGCCTTTAGCACTGCTTCTGGAAATGTATTTTGTGATTAATTGAAAACCTTTCGGTTTCAAGAAAAAAAAAAAAAAAAAAAAAAAAGGGATCAAACCCCTAAAAATAAATACAAAAGTACAATTTCTTAAAGCAAATATTCATGATTCACTTACTATTCCTTGTCAAAAAGCTGTGAAAATGCCACCAATTTATTTACTTTATTTACAGGAGCAATCTTATAGAGATGACTAGTTTTCTCAATAAAAATAAGCAGTTCCAGCTTATTGTGGCTTCTGGACTGTGAAAATAAGTGGTGACTACAATTGCTTTTGTAGCTTCCAGGCAAAGACAAGCATAGTTTATTTTGTGTATGTCATATCATAAGTTCTCCCTTATTTCTGACTTTGAATCATGTTGAGAAAACAGCTTGATTGTAATCAATGTGGGAATTTCCTTGGGTCATTTGTTTCTGTTTCTAATCAAAGTTTCAGAAGTGATTAAAATATCTCAATGAGATATACTGAGTCATGTCAAAACAGATACTCAAAATTTTTTAAATGTCTCCTCAGCCTTTTGCAAATATATAGGTGACTGGTATCATAGAATAGATTAGGATTCAGCATTTGAAATCACTGTTCTATATTGAAACCACTGTTCTTCCTCTCTTCAGGAACCTCCCTTGATTACCAACTCTACAAATATAGTCTAGATTGCCCTTGAAATTACATCAGCCAGATCCCTCAACACTCACAAGTTCATGCCATCAGGTCCCATGAACTTGAGTATGCCTAGTTTGCTTAAATGTTCCATGACCACAGGATAAGTCTTTCTTGCTCCAGACTTTTCCACTAGTCTGAGGGACCTGGGATACCAGAGGCAAGTGTTAGCAAAGAGGTGACATTGAGTACACTGTTTTTTTCTATGTCCTTTGCCACCAGGTGCCCTGCTCTATTCAGCTATGGGAAACTATTTTCCTTCCTTTTCCCTTGGTTGCTGAAATACCTATAAAAGTCCTACTTGTTGTCCTTCACATCCCACACCAGATTAAACTCCAGGTCTGCTTTGGTTTCCCTAACCCCATCCATGCATATCTGAACAGTGTATTTGTTCTGAGTGACCTGTCCCTGCTTCTAACTATTGAATTCTTCTTATGTTTCTGTTCAATCAGGAACTCCTTGTTCATCCATGAAGGCTTTCTATCACTTTGTTTGACCTCCTGCTCATAGGGTTAAACCTTTCTGGAGTCTGGAGGAAGTGTTTGTTGAAAATCAACCAGCTATTCTGGACCCATCTTCTCTCTGGACCACAGCCCATAAGATTCTTCCAGGCGGACACCTAAACAAATCTGCTGTCCTGAACTCTATGTACTTCAGATTCCTCCTGTCTTGGAAAAACTTGCTTAAGTTTAATTTATATCATCAAATAGGATTAGATGGTTATCCTCAATCAAGGACTTTTTGTGTCTCAAGTAATTGTGCTATGCAATGACTTAAAATAATGGTATTGAAATAGATCTAAGAGGTATGTAGGTATTTACCAAACTGTCCTTGTTTGAAGACTTTTGCAATACCTTTGGAAAAAAACAACTTTCCTAAGTGTTGTGCTTTCAGCACAAATCCAAAACATAGCCTCATGCAAGTCATTATGAATAAAATTAACTCTATCTTAGCCAAAACCAGTACACTAAATGGCCAACAACAATAAATAGTAAAGGTTTGTTGGAAGAGAGTTGATCATAGAAAAATTGCTGAACCCACTGTGTTTTGAGGAATAAATTAAGATTTTAGGCCCTAAGATGGATCAGTTGTACACTAACAAGGTCTTCTTTTGACCCTGTTTTGGAGGAAGATAGCCATCTTATCTGCTGCCATGACTGTCACTGGCTATGCTTTTGTCCCTTGAAACAGAAACTTGACTTCTTTAATGTCATTAGCCAGTAATATTGTGCAATCACTCAGTTAACAAATAATGTAAAATCTAATTTAAACAAAAGAGTGATCATATACACGTGTTGTACCGAAAGTGAATAAAAACTTTTCACAAATTTTGTATTTACTTTAAAGGATTAATATCAGAAATTGATTTGAAAGTACATTTCAGAAACTGAAGCTCATTAGAAAGAAAAAAAAAAGCAACCTAAGTAGTCCCAGGATTATATTCTAAATTCTTTTAAGACAAACAAAAAAAAATCCTGAGTCCTACTTTTAAAAACTGCTGATGTGTGATATATCCAGTGATATTTTAGATGTCTGCAATGTAGTCACCTTTGATTCCATGTACAGTCAAGGGAAAGAAAGAAGCATCTCCACCGTGTAGTCCATTTGAACATTTTTAGGTGCTCTAAAAGTCTCTATGTCTCTTCCCTGACTATATGGGATATCCCTATCAGATACAGATCTCCACCTTGTAGACCTCCACACTGGGTAGGAAGAACCTTTAGTGCTTAGGCATCAAAGTAGCAGTAAGGGTGTCTACAGATCCCTACAAGAGCACCTTCCACCTCTCCCTGGCTTCAGGCTTGCCACGGACAAGGCTGATGTTTACATTAATTGCACCAGCTCAACATAGTGCTTCTATCTACACAGCTGGTCCTTGGGTAGAAAATCTCACCTGAAACACCACACATGATACAGACACAGGGCTGTGGCTCTGTGCTTAGTGTGCCTCTGACTTGCATCCAAGCAAATGGAAGAGTTGGCAGAGAAAGCCCAACTCTACACTCAATTTTATAGATACTAGTTGTCGAAAGGGGTCTTGGTCTCCTAAATCAAATAGACAGTTTGGGGAAAACTAACTACTAGTTGTAGTCTTGCTGTATATATGCAAATTAGAAGGGGTCTTAAGCCCTCTGATAGCTCTCAGGGTGCCTTCACCCAGTATTTTCTTAGAAATCCTTCACAGAGATGTTCACTTATAACACCCTGACAGCAATGGTATTGTCTGCAGGAGAATCTGACAGAGGCTTAGACCCTCCTGCAGCCAAGGTTAACCAAGACTAATCTGGGTCAAGGTTAATCTAGCCACTGAGTCTTTTGGCTACTGCATGGTATAGCAATACCCATAGACAGTTGATTTCTCCAGTGTCACAGCAAAGTATACATCTGCTTCCTTATGCATCAGTATAAGTTCCTCTTTTTCTTTTACCAAAGTGTGTTTTGACTTGCTAGAAGACTCCTTGACTTATAACCACGTTCCTTCTGCTGCCTGGGACTTAATAACTGGATGAATATACTCTTGATTTATACAGCAGTTTTCATTGGCACTGCTAGAGTGAGGAAGGAAAAAAAGAATGGTGCATCCTACAGCAAAGGTAGTTGAAACTATTGATATGGTCGATAACTAATGCTTCTATACACATGCATATGCATGCAGTCATGCACTGACTGGTGACTGCCTGTTTTATGCACATGTTGAAACAAAGAGATCCAACCAAGTTACATCCAGCCCACAACATGAGCTCAGTGACACATTAGTGATGCTGTATAGCTGCTGGTTTGTCTTGGGCTGGAGTTGGCATATGACCATCTGGATGAGGCATGTGACTGTCTGGATCTGCCACAGGAGATCTTTCATAAGAACAACCCAGACACTCCCGTAGAAAAACTACATCAAAGAAGTATTTAGTCCTTGCTCTTAATTGTAAGCAATTGATCACCCTGACACAACTGAACAAAATCCTAAAGACTGGAGGTTAATATGCCTATCAAAATATTTTTTTGTTTACACTTACTGCTGCCACTCAGGATGATTATTTTGGCCAAACATTTTTTTATATTTCTCTTTTATAAAGGTTATGACTTGATACCACAGGTTAATGTTGAGTTATGTGAATACATCTCCTCCATCAGTTTCCATTTGCCACCCTGAAGCTGCACTGAGTTTTTGTTTGTTATTAAGGTGCAGGAAAAAAGAAAGAAAAAAAGAAAGAAAAAAGCCTTATATAATTTATTTAAGTGATTAATTATTTTGTATGCTTTTGTTATTTCTCCT
>NW_010290586.1:118885-151637 GCF_000700745.2 Antrostomus carolinensis | reverse complement strand
CATATTTCCTTCATGTGGATTTAGATTCTCTGCAAATGTAGCTAGGAAGTATATTTTTTTCTTTTTTTTCCTTCATAATATTGGGACCTGCTGTCCACTTACAGTTTAGGCAGGTATTGCATGTGTATTTCTTATTTTAAGTGAGTCTGTTTAGCTTTGGGAAGTCATTGATTCCTATTTCTCATTTGCTAATGCAACTATTTTTTATTTAGAGTTTTGAGGAGTTCTATCTCATGAATCTGTAAATTAAATCATTCTTAAGGCATCTAATAAAGCTGTTGGAAAATGAAGAAAAAAAAAAAATTGCCTAAATACCAGTAAAACAAACCTGTAAATCATTGCATTTTACAGTGTAGATACCAGTGCTGGTATTCATTATATTTACTGAAGATGATTACATCTGCAGTAATCCCATTAGATTTTATTTATCATCTCTGGAGAAAAATGGGCACATTAGGGTGATTTCTCTGACCTTTTATAAATATGCATACAATGATTAGATGATTCACACCTTAAAAGTTTCTGCTGCAATCCATCAACTCATTACATCAGATTATTCCACTTTATTTCTGTGGTTTTGTTAACTCTATCTTACTTGATGTTCTTGTCCAGATTGGTTTATATCTTAGAATGTCAGGGCAAGGTTTATTTATTGCTGTATGAAGCTTCCGTCATTCTTTTTTTTTTCCATTTTCTTCTTTAATCCAGCTCAAAAACAAGCACCAGTCTGCCAGGCAGGACCTGAACATCATTCCACTTCTTTGTGACAAAGTTCCCTGACTGGGTGTTAGAACTAAATGCAATTTTACCGTTATTCATTTAAGTGTAATGGTGCTCAGAGCTAATGACACAGCACTCAGGTTGTCCTGCAGCACGAGAGCCTTCTAGATTTAAACCCCCTCTTTCTTAATTTAAGTTAGCATATAATATCAAAGTTCGCTATAGGAAATTTGAAAACACTACTATTTCTTTCAAGCTTGCCAAAAAAGATTAAACATAAAACAGATGGTCACCGGGATAAGTTCATATTCTATCAGGGCAAGTTCCTGTTTTAATGAAATATCTTTTATGCCTTTTTTGCTGTTTTTCTTTATTGTCATTGACAGCTGGAATTGAAATTTTACCTGCCTGCCTTAGATTCAGATCCTGTGTCTGATGCTGAAGTGTCTTGGCAGTTTGCTTAGGAAACGAAGGAGCAGAGCAGCCAATGCAGCTGAGTTTGCCTTTATTGCTGCTGGTCTTCAGGTCTCATCCCACACATGCAAGCTAACCTGGCAGGTGTATTTCTCAAGGGAAAACTATTGTTAACAGAAAATGATTTAGGTTTCAATTTAAGCCAGCTTGAGCTTTCCAGACGTCTGCTGTGGGGAATTCTTTTTTGCAATTCCTCCGAGTGAATTTATAATCAAATGAGTGTTTGGTTTCACGTTACTGCATGCTGAGAAGGAAGTCTACCATGGGAACAAGTACCTGCACTAAATTTTCATGTCCTTCAACTTAAAAAGGTGGGAGGACTAAACTTTAACTTCCACATTCTTAAAGAAAGAAGAAAAAATAAATAAAAATACTTCCTGGACTGGCATAACTTAAAGGACTGTAATGCATGCTATACTGAAAGAGAGAATTATATTTTTTTCTGTGATATAGGCACAGTGAAAGGTTAAATAATTATACATGGTACTAGACATGAAAAACACTGTTTAAGTTCTTAACAGTAAGTACTAAAGTGAACTGACAAGCTGCAACTGAGCTCTGTATCTTGTGTTGTGTTTGTCCATGGGAGAACTACAGCAGTAGTCCTCAAAACAAGAATGGCATTTGGCATCTGATCTCTTTACAAATAAAGCATGAAAAGTCTCCTTTCCAGACCTTTCTGTAGGCAGAAAAGCAGACAACAGAGGACATGGGATGATGTGGTCTTGTTAGTCCTCATTCTGTAGGATTTCAAGGCAGCAGCCACAGAAAATGTCCTGTGATGTTCTCAGGTCCTTTGTCTGAAGCCCAATAAAGATGGGCTTCTGTATTGCCACAGGTTTTGGTGGTCCAGCAAGTTGGTTTGACTATTCCTAAAAGAGGCTGGAAAGTAAGATACCTTTCGAAAAGAAATAAGAAGTCACACTCAAATTATGCATATTATATACATATTCGTGGGAAGTCTGATAATTACAGAAAGATAAATTACTCCTGAGACTGATTAAAACACTCTTTTTCATGGAACTTCTGAAGCTTTGTCTTTTTTTTTTTTTTTTTTTTATTTAACAGAAAGTGTACAAACTGTCTTTTAAAAAGTACACATATGTGAAAAATTCTCTGTCACAACTTTAGTTTGGAATTCTTTCCTTTCTTTTATCACATTAAATTTAAAATCCCTGGTTTCAGCAGAAAAAGGATTAACCATAAGAAAGAGCTGAATGCTTTAGTGTACTTAAGTTACAAAGATAAATCAGGGTTATTTTCTGGAAAATACCTTTTTCTTCAGAGCAGAATCATCACAGTCTTTGCCACATAAAATTATTTTATTATATATAAAATTGAACTTCAATTCATTATGCAATGACTTAAAAGTGGAAAGTTGTAATCAGTTCTACCTACTTAGGCTGTGTAAAAGACATTTTTGCAAATATCCCTCACACCACTAAAGGATCAGGTCCTTTTATTCTAGAATTTATACATGGCTGTATTCAGGAATATATGGCTCTGTTCACAGGTTTTCTTCTGTCAGCAAACCTTGTATATGCTGCAACATTATACCACTTGTTCCATGGACTTCTTACATCAAATTCAGAGTAAAATCTGTCTCTTTCTTTCTGTGTTGTTTAACTTTTTTGAACAACAGGGACATAATATCTGTTGCAGTGATGTGAGAATCAAGAAGGGTATAACTGATTATGAAGAGAAGGACCAATTTTTTATATAATCCCTTAAGAGCTTTTGCTTTTTTTCTGGAATGTTTGTGTCCTTACATAATAAACTCAGGAGTTATATAGCTTAGGATATGGTTATCACCTCATAAACAGGAAACACCCTCAAGGTATCATCTAAGTAATATAGGCAATGTGAACACAAAAATCTGTGTTCCAGCTTCACAGTAGTCCTACCTCTGTTCTTTTATGGCATCATTAGTTTAAATGTTTTTAATGCAGGAATATTTCAGAATAATAGCAAACTGTTTTCTATTTCATTGCAGTTTCATGCAGGTCCATTAACATGTGAACATGAAATAGAAACAGAGAGATTAAATGACTTGTTTAAGGTTATAGTAACCTACTGAGTTAGATGTGGGAACAGTGGCAGAAAACACCTGACATCTGATAGAAATTTTGATTTCATAGAATCATAGAATGTATTGGATTGGAAGGGATCTTCAAAGGTCATCTAGTCCAAACCCCCTGCAGTGATCAGGTTGCTCAGAGCCCCATCAAGCCTGACCTTGAAGATCTCCAGGGATGGGTCCTCCACTACCTCCCTGAGCAACCTGTTTCAATGATCTACCACCCCCATATTGAAGAACTTTTTCCTAATATCCAACCTAAATCTACCCTTTTCTAGTTTAAAACCATCACCCCTCATCCTATTGCTACCTGCCCTTGTGAACAGTTCTCCCCCAGATTTCTTATAGTTACCTTTCAGGTACTGGAAGGCTGCTATAAGGTTCCCCCAGAACCTTCTTTTCTCCAGGATGAACAAACCAAATTCTCTCAGCTTATCTTCATAGGAGAGGTGCTCCAACATTTTGATCATTTTTGTGGCTTCCTCTGTACACGCTCCAACACGTACAAGTCTTTCTTGTGTTGAGGGCTCCACAGCTGGACGCAGTATTCTAGTTGAGGTCTCACCAGAGCAGAGTAGACGGGCAGAATCACTTCTCTTCATCTGCTGGCCACACTCTTTTTGATGCAGCCCAGGATGTGTTTGGCCTTCTGGGCTGCAGATACACGTTGGTGACTCATGTCCAGCTTTTCACCCACTACTACCCCCTAGTCGTTTTCCTCAGGGTTGTTTTCCAGCACATCATCTCCTAGCCTGTGTCGATAACAAAGATTGTCCTGTCCCAGGTGCAGGACCCTGCACTTGGCCTTGTTGAACCTCATGAGGTTCACCTGGACCCACTTCTCCAGCTTGTCCAGGTCCCTCTAGATGGCATCAGGTCCCTCTGGAACGTTGACTGCACCACCCAGCTTGGTATTTGCTGTAAGGCTTCTTATACATCAGTTGTATGAGGTGACTTAAGGGAGTCATTAAAACAAATGTGGATATCTATGTCTAAACTGCTTATTCTATTATATATACTCGGTGCTGAATGTACGTAGGAAAGGAAAACCATGGTTGTGCATGTCCACCCTATACAATAAACATCAACACAGCCGTCAGGTTATTGCTAAGCTAAACCTAGAGCTTATATATTATATAGTGTTTATACCATAACTTCATGCTTAGCATTCTTATTGTTACAGTGTGTAAAAATACTAGTCTCAATCCTAAATGTATAATACAACAGATTTTGTAACCTAGAACAGCTTTTGTACCGAGACAAACTTTGAACTCAATGCTACTCTGACACATTTGTTCTGTTCAAGAACTGAAATGACCAGAACTGACTGGATCATCTCTGTACCACCTTTACCAGTCAGTGTAACTACATCTCTGTCTGTAGTGAAGAGGGATGTGAAACAGGCTTAGGCGTGCTCACTGTTACTAACTGATGCTAATAGCAGGACCCAGTATAGATTTCACTGGCTGTACAATATATAGCAGCTCTGAGGTCTCTGTACTACTTTGTGACACCACAACAGTGAATATACAACAGACTTGCTATAATAGGAGTTGTAAATCTCATCATTTTGCTCTGTGTAAATCATCAGAGGCTTGTTTCCCCCTGTGAGCAGTAAGGTAGCAGGAAGGGAATTTATTGTCCCCAAGCCATCATTTCTTTCTGATGCTTTTTCCCAGGTTCTCTTTTGAAGGAACTAGGAACCAGACTGGCTCTTTATAGTGTTTCTATCTTATATATCCTGCAGACCATATAGTTAAACAATAGGATCTTTACTGCAGTGCTCCTGACTACATAAGAGTTCAAAAAACTTGGGCTGGTGTCCTGGCACTGGGGTGGAAAGGCAGAAAGAGCTCTCTCAGTGGTAGGCATGGTGGCTGCTCAGCTTTGCCTACCAGCATGCTTGCATTCTTAAAATATCAATTTCTGTATTCAGACGTCTGCATATGAGTGTCACATGCAGATCTCTTGCTCTTCAGACTTCAAAAACTGATTTGATAGACCTTTTCTAGCTATTTGAGATCATCCATACTGAGAATAAGAAGCCTGACAGCTGTTAGCAGCAAAGAATACAAATGATAATCAGAGCTGATAATCAGCTGTCATAAAAAAAGAATGAGAACTAAAAAAAAAAAAACAACCAAAAAAAAAAACCCCAAACAAAAAAACCCAACGAATACCCAACCTCAAAAATACCAGGAGCATGACTAGTTTGACTGACATAATGGGTAAGGCTATTGTTTGCTCTTTGCTGGATTTATTCAGCTTTATGATTTATTTTCAGAGGTGTATGCAAGGAATGAAGAAGAGAAGGGAAAAGGAAAGCTTGGAAAAAGGAAGGAAAATTAAAACATATATGTATTTATCTCTTATCAGCAGTTAATTATATGCAAGAAAACCTTAGCATTAAACCACTCTTCAATTTTGAATACATGTGATCTTCCATTTGTTTCATTGACATTTCCCTTTGTTTGCATGTGTGATGTGACATGATGGTAACATAAATAGTTTGAGACAGGTTTTGTACTTCATCACATGAGTATTGTCATCGCATTAGGTGATTCTCTACTCCTTCACTGAAGGTAAAAAGATCCAACTCTATCATTAAAGAAGACAATGCTAACATTCATCTTTCTGGCTTTTCGTTTCATTTAAATATCTATTTTTAGTAAAAATTAAGATAAGAATTCAGAAAGTCCTTTTAAAAATCCTTATTTTTATGTCATTAAACCTAATGATATAGAACTTCTGAACTACATATTTCCTATATATAGTTACAATGGCTTAGTTTCTTACTTATTTTGTCTGTGTTTCCGTTCCTGAAACATTTGATTACATCTCTTCTTTCTTTATCATACTTCCACCTTACTTCCACCTTCACATAATCTGAGAGGATGTCCAGCAATCTGTAAATACTATTTTTGGCTTAATTATCTTTAAATGCCTAATTCAGGGTAGTCATGCTGATACTTCTGCACAATTTTCTCCCAAGCTTGGTTATTAATATTGCATTGTAGATCAGCACATGATTTTCCTTTTGAATCGTTTCACTTCCATTTCACTGAGGACTGTACAAATGTATAAATTCATACTGCTGAGCTTTTTAGATTTAGCCAGCTGCTGGAAAAAGGTTAATAGGTTTGGTTGCCTGGGGATACTATTCCAATTCAAGTCTGTCAAATGTCTAGTCATGTGTCTCACTAGAAGATATTGCCCATAGCAGGTTTTTCCTATCTTCTTCATTTCCCTAAAGTCTGAAAAGAAGGGACTGCCCCATCACCAAATATATGATTTAGGCATGTGATTTTAAGATTGAGATAAAGTCAAATATATATATATATTTTTTTTTTTTTTGTTTTAAGCACAAGCTTGCTCCATAATGTGGTGACTCTGATGTTAGTTAATTAAGGTAGACATACATGTCTTTTGAGCAATACAAATATTTGGGTTTAGAGAAGTAACAGATAAAAATGGTTAAATTTGCCTTCTAATGTGCCAGCCAGGTGTTTGCCCACTTGAAAACTACTCCAATGCCTGCAATATTTCACAATAGTGCAGCTAATTTGCTGAAGTGCAAGAGTACTAAATCAATCTCTACAGTTAAAAGCTCCATTTCCTTGAATTTTGGTGGGGTTCTTTTGTTTACATCACCAAAAAATGAACTTTTACAAATGCTCTTCAGTTATCCCTGAGTGTGTATATAGGTATATGTGATATCTGCGCTGGGTAAAACTGGAGGGAATATGCAAGGGATCTGTTCATTTGGCTAATGGGTCAAAGTTTAAAGCTGAGGAAGATTCTAGTTTAGTGTTCTTTATGGATGAGATACCTCACGATGACATGTGTACACATTTCTGGTAGTAAAATTCTGTATTAAAAGACTACAAAAAATCATTAGTTAAAGTCATGGCATTCATCTGTGATGAGTAGATGAAGTACATGAATTTCTTTGTCAGATTTGTACTATAGCAAGCACACATAGAAGGTAAGATAGTAGAAGAATGTCTGAATAGAAGAAAAGTATAGAAAAAAAACAAAAAAATAAAATCATGAGCTTTATGAGGTAATAATATGTAGGGATTTTAAATTAAGAGGATTCCAAGCCTCACAGGCATCCCCACCACCCTGAGTTTGCCCCTTAGAGTGTGTATTAATTGCTCCTTCCTATCAAACTTCACAGTATTCAAATCGGATCAAAGCTGGATTTTATTGTGTTTTAAGCATTCTTAGTAATTATTATTCCAAGGTAATTTGGTCTTTTAAAGGTGTCTGTTTAAAGTTTCCATCTTTAAAGTGAAAATCCTAACCAATTACACTGATGGGTAGATCAGTTCCAATTAACTTAAACAGTTTGCTGTTTTCCTCGTATTTATCTGCTGTAGCTCATACTTCTAAGTTATTAATCCCTCTTAAGGAAAGCATATATTAGTCTCTAGGTAGCAGGGAATATAGAGGTGCAAGGCTACTGTGGGAGTGTATAAAGCTGGGAGTTGGCTAGCACTGAGCTACCCGCAGGAGTTGTAAATATATATTCACTAAGCGGGGACTTTATCATCAGTATGTTTTATGAGTCGCCGTTTTTTTTTTTTTTTCTTCTTCTAAAAATCAATCTACACAGCAGAGAATAGTTCAGACAGGGGTACTTTATCTTGTTTTTATAAATTGAAAGATAGAGATAGATGTGGATAACAGATTTACCCAAGATCTCACAAGAAGTGCTGTGTTCTCAAATCTCGTCCTTGGGCTGTCTTTTCTTGACCAATATTACAGCTTTAACTACCCAGCATCAAGGCAGGTTGTATGATTCAAGCTGTTCTGTAAGAAGACTGAGCTGGGCAAGAAACTTATAACTGTACTTTTTAACTGTACTTTTTCAGTTGTGTAATTTTTGGTTGTTTAAAATATTCATATTTTATTTGGAAGATAAGGGAGACTGAAAGAGGAGTCATTAATTCATTCAAATATGGAATAATGAACGAGGAATTTTTTCATGGATTTATGTTCAGATGTTCAGAAAAGGCTGAATGTACTTTTTAAATTTCACCATATTTGGGTGCCATTTTTCTTCCCTTCTCATGCTGTTTTTGTTTTTCTGTGGTGCATGACAAGAAAAGGAAGGAGCTGGCTGGGCTTGGAGAAAAACATCTGTAGAAAAATGAAACTATATTCTTTAAAGGTAAAGAGGATTTTTTTTTTTACATACTCCTCCCTCTCAGCTATTTATAGGAAGATATAAGTGAAAGATGAGGATAAATTCTTTACGAATTTCACCAGCCCTCCCTCCTCCCACAAAAAAAAAAAAAAAAAAAAAAGAAAAAAAAAAAAGAAACAACAACAGCAGAGAAAAATACCTAGAAATGAGCTCTTTTCTTTCTTTGGCAGCTTGGCAGTGTGGGCTAGTTTTTAATCTCTGCTGGAGCCTTTTAGTAGAATTACCTTATCTCTAATGGCAGCTGTCACTTTACCTAAACCTACGCTCACTGCTTTGTATTTTCTGCCTTCTCATTTGTGCAGCTATTCTCATTATACATCCCCAAAGGGCTACAAGCGTAGAAAATAACATAACATAACAACATAACAGAACATAGCATGACATAACAGAACAAAAGGAAGAAGAAAAAAGATAGGTAGGAACAGAAAGGGTCATTTAATCTTTGCAGAAGTTGTTCAGTGAAGCATGGTGTTTGGAAATAGCTAATTGCAGTGGCACAGCTGATGTGGCAGGGTTGGTCTGTGTTATGTTGGTCTGTAAAATGCCATTCTCCCCAATAATCAACAGATTTTTGACACTGTGTGAGGAGTATGGTACATGGATAACAACATTATCAAACCAATAACAAAACCATACTAGGATCTCTTTACTCTTTATTTCCCCCCCTCCGCCTTTTTTTTTTTTTTCCCCTTTCCTTTTCTGTGTGTTGTAGTCTGTTCATACTTTTGGGATTTAAATTGATTTTCCTTGCAGCTTTCTCTGTAGGCTTTCGTTGTTCAAATCATTATAAGCTTTGCTCCTAGTATCAGTGGAAATAGAATATAAAATATAGGCATTTGTAGATTGAGAACTCCCAAAGGTGTGTATACCCTCAATCTCCAACATTGGTATTGTGCTCGAGACATTATACAATGGTATGTACAGTATAAGGGGAAATACTGTAAACCTCTGAGGACAGGCAATCAGGTGTGTAGGTTTGGGTTTGGGAGGTTTTTTTCTGTGCTTATAAAGCACTCAATATAATGTGTCATGAACCGATGAGAGTTTCTGGCTGTTAAGGTGTTGCTGTTGTGGACGGATAGACCCCCAAATCAGGATGACTACTCTCACAGAAGGAGGAACAATGTTTAAATGTGTTGTTTCCTAACCAGAGATAGGCTAAAGCTGTGTTGAAGTGATTTTCTAACTCAGTTGCATGGATCTTATTCCATTTAAATCAATGTTGAAAATCCCACTGGGCTGAGTCATACAGGATCATGCCAAAAGTCCTCTGTCATCCTAGATTAGAGAACATACAACTTCAGTGAAACCAGCTTTGAGTTCTTTGAGAGCTGATGTTAACTATTTAACAGCGAATTTTAGGTATTTTACAGGTGATCAGCTCCCAGCAGCAGATGAGGTGATGTTTCTATTTTTTTTTTTTTTTTTTTCCCTGTGTTCAGTGAAGTCAAAGTAAGGTTGTGTAAAGAGCAAACCAGAAAAATGAGACGGATACTACATTTAATACCCCCAAGGATAGTACCTTCAATGTCACTAGCATGGCTTGATTAACATTATAATTTAAGATGTTAAATCAGATTGAGAAAATAATCTGCATGGCATATCTTGCTCTTTCTCATAGTTTCTTCTAACTTTTTTTTCCCCTGTATATCACAGATGGAGATCACTTAAAAAGTGTTTTTTAGATTTACTCTAAACTGGAAACCACTTGTTAACAACTACTTATGATCAAAAAGTTGTACAATTTAATTAATAATACCATGGAATTAATTCAAATAACAACTCTTTGTCATTTTTTTTGCATGCATATATTTTCCTTTTTTTTTTAATCTGAAGAAAATCTTACACTGAGATACTGATACTTTTGTCATTTTGCGTTCAAAGTGTAAAATTGTGAGAAAAATATTGTCTGCAAAGATTTTTAGGTTTGGTTTGGTTTTGTTTTGTTTTGTTTTTCCCAAATTTTGATAGTGAATAAACATTCCATGGAAGCTATAATGTATTTTAACATAAAGAACTATGAAAAAGAATATATACTAAAACACACTGCAGCTCTCTGTCTGTATAGTTCACAGTTAAGAATATGAGAATAGCACTTACATAGTGTCAAAACACGGTGTTTCTCAAACTTAAGACCATAGACCTGTTTCTGACCAAGAGATGAAGCATCTGTCAGGATTCATGCTGGGATTATTCCTGCAGCTTGCAGTCCAATTCAGGGGGTTTATTTATTTATTTATTTTTATTTGTTTCCAGTAGCACTTTTGACTGCTTCAATTGCTAAATCAAGAACAAATAAAGCCTGGTGCACCTGTTCTGTGTCTTTATATTGTGTTTCTTTGGTGTAGATTCAACTCTGAGCAAACCTGTCAATGATGTGGAGAGAAATTTAAAACTTTCTGGGAGAAAAAAAACCAACCAACCAACCAAACAAACAAAAAAAACCTACTAGACTTTCTGTAGAGGGGTGACAACAATAATTTGGTGTGGAAGATTTATGTGATTTAAAAGAAAAGTATAGCCCTGCAGTAAGGTAGCCCAACTGTATGGTTAATGGCTTGTATTTTTCATTGTTCCCATCTTTCTACTTTCTATTTACAAGGAGGTGTAATCTATAGGATTATGGAAATAAAATTTTGTGGATAGAAGTGAGTTTCACTTCATTTGTATCTTTGAGAACATCTGAACTAGTGACATCTGTAAGTTATTTAGAAACTCTGGTAGTGTATAATATCCAATAATTTGTGTAGCTTCCTGCCCAGAGCTTGTATCCAAGTAATGGGGGGAAAAAGAACAGCAATTTTTTTCCTTATTTCCTAAAATCTTTCCTTCCTTTCATCTGGATAGCAACTGTAATAACATCGTATCACTAGCAATTATGTTTTTGATGATTGGGGTTTTTTTATCCTGATTCAAGGAAAAGAGGCCAATAGATTGTACATTATTTCTTGTTTCAGTTTGGCATTGTGCTTTCTGCTCATGCTAAATTTTAATAAACTTCATTCTTCTTGCAGTACCTAAGGTTAGCTAAACCTACACTGGTTTTATGAAAATCGACCAAGTGCTTCCTTGAATGCATAGACAAACGTATCAGAAGGAGGCACATAGACAAAGTGCCTCTCAGTCTTTCACAGATGTAACCACACCATCATAACCAACATGAAGTAATGCTCAAATGAGATTGATTCACAAGCCAAGAATATTTGGATGAACCTAAGCAAATGAGAAATTAATGTGACAAGGAAAGGAAATTTCAGGAAAATAATAGCTTATTTTGGCTGAAGGCACAGGCTTGCAATGAATTAATGTCTTAGAAATGTTTCTAGATACAGATGCTGCTCTCTCATATAGCAACATATATGAATAAGACATCTGTCAGGTTAGAAAACTACTTCCTTCTAGCTGGATACTAGCTTCACTCAAGTCATAAATACTGCTATTCCCATCAATGTGAACTACAGCAATACTGGATTGAAGCATGAAGTACCTGAAGAACTTGCTTCTAGTACAAAATGCCCAGCCATGTTGTAACACCTAAAGCTCTAGGATGAAGACTAAAATTTACAAGTCTGCTTATTCAACAATGGAAACTTTTTTTTTTTAATATGTAGAAGTATTTTTATCACAACTATGACAATACTGTAGCAGGAGAGTTAAGGAATAAGTATAAATGTAGGTGGTATTTCTTTGGCCTGCTTTCAAAGATTTAAACAGGCATAAGGGTATAAATAATTTAAATTAAAAAAAATAATCATAACACTTCACTATACAAACAGAAAGGAAAATGACAGCTGTTCTGTTACAGAATCCCTTAACAGGTGAATAGTGCATATTACTGAATAAAAAACACTAATAATAAATATAAATCTAGCTATATGGAAAAGAAAAGTAATCACAAAAAAATTCCTTCCTATTCTAGAATTTCCTTATAAGTGACCATTTTGAATAATCATTTGGAAAATTTATGTAGGATGACATTTGTCAGCAATAAAATAGTTGAAGTATGCTAAATACCATACATTTTTTTATCATAGATTCTTACCCTAACATTTTTACTTTTGTCTTTAATAATTCTGTTTGAAAAGCTTGTCCATCCTAGAACATTAAACCATACCAATGATTTAAAAGAACAGTTACACCATTAAACTGTACTAATTAAGTTGTAGTACTTCACTAAAGCAAATGGCTCACACATAAATAATAAAACACAGGCTTGGAAAAAAACCCAGAAGTGATCAAATGAAATTTCTTACTGTAAATAAGATGACCATGTCTGGTCATCCTTTTGATAACCTTATGACCAAAATTTTTTATTAGAAATAATTACAGAATAATTGCAAGTATTAAATATATTGTTGTAACAGGATTTATGTTGGTGTTATTGATTTTTTTTTTTCCTCTGCAAGTAATTTTCTAACTATAAATAAGATGCATTTCCAGGATCTTTTTCCCTGTAGGTATTTTATTTCCCTTCATGGAATTTTAAGTTTTGGTACTTTTTTCAGGAAACTTCAAAAGTCTTCCAGTAATTACTAAATATTTCTAAAAAGCTTTAAGAGATAAAGAGCTATATAAATGCTAAGTGTTAGTATGTCTTTTGGCAGAGGTAAACCTGGTTTTCTGTTATAATGAGGAAGGCCATAGCTCATCATCTTGGCTGATTACAGAAGTTACAAGAACAGATTGCCCATAACCAATGTATACCCTTCGTTCCCATTTTGAAAATTATATTGCTCACAGCTTGATTCCTTAGAGGGTAGAATTATAATGTTTCTTAGTGTGTCTGAAAGAGAATATCAACTAACTCTGGTTGCTCTGAAGAATTCTGTTTAGTTTTATTGTCAAGCCAGACAAAGAAACTTCAAAAAATAAAAACCAAAAAACTTGCACATATCTAAAACTATAAGTGTCTGGATAAGATGTTCTTGGAGATCCTTTTATGGGTTTTCTTTTGTATGTGTGTGTGTGTGTTGAGGTTGTTTTGCTGTTGTTTGTTTTTGGTTTTTGATTATTTAACAGCAATCCCTTGCAAGGTACAGTAAGAGACTGAAGTTTCCTATCTCAGCCTGTCTGCATCTTCTGCATGGATTAGTAAGGTACTAGCTTACAAGGATGTTCTTCTGGCATAATTCTCAAGTAAGAAAGAAAATAGTATATTTCATCCATGTTCACACACATCAAATATTATTTTACACAGATAATGATTAAACAAATGGCAGGAAGAGAGAGTAAGAGGAGAATATCTCAGCTGTTTGAGAGATTCCAAAGTTGATCTCAAAGGTGTTACTGAACATGCTTGCTTTATCCCCAGTTTAACTCCTCTCAACTTATTTAAGTACCCTGAGTAAAAACATTGCCACTTCAGCTACTGTGAGATTGGAAGTTCATTATGCATGGCACCTGCTTCCTTTTAACTGTTATTTACTGGACATGATTATGTTAGCATGACTTGAAAATAAATTGCAAATATAAAGTGAAGGAACTCACTGTGAGCAGGTGAGGAATGATGATTTTCATAATTATGAGACCAACTTCAACTTTTGAGCACTTGTAACAAAATCAGAAGTCAACTCTATTACTCCCCCATAATAGTTCTGTTTTGACACTGCATGGTATGGTCCTTACATACCCAACTTCAACACCATATTAAGATTTGATTTTTAGTGTGGGCAAATCTGGATACTGAAAAAACAAAGTTAAAAAAAAACAAGCACTCATGCTAAAAACCAAAAAAACCCCCCAACAATCAATCAACCAAACAATTGAGTGCAGAGTACTTCTTGAGAACTTTGTAAAATATTAATGTTAGAAGCTTTCCACTAAATTTTTATATTTATGTTCATAATTTTCATAATTATTTTTTTGTTATAAACTTTCATTACCAGCTGTGAACTGACTCTTAAATAAGTTTCCTTGAGCTTTTAGTCATTGCTGCCTCATTAGTATTGTAAATACTACTTTGTAACGTCTGCCATCCTCTCTTGGCATTTGAGGTTTCAGCCAAGCAGTTTGTTATTTTTTATTTATATTTCCAATGATTGTAGAGAACAAATGTTCACCAGCTGCAATTCTGTCTTCAAAACTTACTGAAAATAGGAACCATCACAATTTTACGAGATTATAGAGCCAAAACTTATTATAGTGCTTCTTGAGTCCTGCATATGACTACTTCTGGATTCCTTTTACCTTCCTCTGGAGTGGGAGATACGAGCTAATAAAAGTATGTGGAACTTCATTAGCAAGATGGACATTAACACAGATTTTTTTTTATTTTTTTTTTTTACTTCTTTGCTCATATTTTTCATCAAAAGTGTTCATTTGTCCTTTTTTCTTTCCCCTGATGCCTCAAGGTGACATATATGCTCATGACTTTGAGAAAGTCTGGAAAAAAAAAAAAAACATATTTTGACTGAAACCTTGATTATTTTTAAAGAAAGCATTTTCATGGGGTTGTTGAGGGAGGGGTTTTGGTTTTTTGTTTGATTTTTTTTTTTATTTTGTTGGGTTTTGGGGTTTTTTGGGGTTTTTTTTTAATGGATGGAGGAAACTAAATCATTGCCCAATTAACTGTAGCACTGGCTAGCACTGAACTTGGGATGCAGAACTAACATGAATGAAGAGTCAGAGCCAATGTGATGACTACAGTGAATCTGGTTGGGGAAGGAACAAAGAATAACAGTAATTTTTGCAGGATTTGTTGTTGTTGTTGTTGTTTCCATTGTAAAATTAAGAAAGTGGAGACAAAAAGTTTTGGAACTAATTTAACATTAATAATATCATTGCAATTATCATAGTGTTAAAGTCTTCTGGACTCTGTTTTTTGAGCTTTTTGGAAAGTAGTAGTAGTACTGCATGTTTACTCCACAGCTGAAACTAGTTTTTTAAATAGAAGATTAAATTTTCACATGACTCTGAGACCTGGGCTGTTTAGTGATGTCAGCTCTGTAAGTTTCCTAGTAAAAAACTGCAGGAAATGGCAATGCTGTCCAAGACTTCATAATCTTCTGCATTTGGAAAATCCCCAGCACTGTCAGCAGGACCAAACCACAGAATGTCTTAGGCAAATTAAGCCAATACTATCTATTAGTTAAGAGATCAGTGCTCTCACTTTTGGAAGAATTGCAGTTATTTTTTATTCCTATTATTATGACACTGTGTCATTACTGATATAAAAAGAACAAGGAACATGTGCAGAAGTAAACCACATGCTGTCTCAACTAGCCAAGAAAATATATACCAGATGGGAAATGATGAGACAAGCCATTGCGACGGATCAGCTGGTCACAGAACAAATGCAGAAGCCTCGGGGTTTACTCACAAAACCCACAATACTGACAGCACACAGGAGTAAGGTGTCCACCTGTGAAACTCTGTGAAAATCTGCCTCTTGGTTCTGTGGAAAGTACAGTCCCGGATTCAAGAGTGACTAGAAGCAATAAGATAAAGAGTTTCCTTTCTAAAACTGTAAGAGTTGAAGCACTGTCCAGCCAAGGCCTTACCAAGACTTGTGTGAGGAAAAAAACTTGAAAGCATAATGAAACCACTTTCCCAGTTTCAGGTAGTGGCTGATAGTTTTGAGTTACTGATGTGCCCCTTTTCAAAGCTGTGCAGTATCTAATCTTTTACTGATGCTGGGACTGTTGGTTTCCAAGAGTCATCTTCAGCAGTGACTGTAGAGTCTAAGGAAGACGTTGAGAGGCACTACTCACAGATGGCAGACTGAGGTCATGCAGGGCAACTCTTTCACCCAGTGTTTGTGATTTAGTTTTAGCTACCTGGCAGGCCATGTAGACATTGCTTTTCCTTAGTTCTTATAAACTAAAATAGAACTGATCTCTGTTTTAACACCCTTAGCAGGGAAGCTAAGGATTTAAGCTGATGTAAATCCAATCAGTGTAAAGTCACATATTTTTCCCCTTTCAAGATTTTACTTGAAGTCAAACAAATATTAAATCCACAATTTTATAGGTTTTCACAATAACTACAGTTTAAAAGATGCCATTGTGCTAATTTGGCAGAGTGTAGAAATGTAGTTTACATCTGTACTGAAATGTTTATAGTGACCCATTACAAACTACTCCCGACCCTGCAAAAATAAAATTCACAATTCTGAAAAAAAACAACAGAATTTGAGCAAATACAGGTTTTGAATGCTTAAATGGTAAATAAAGTGTTACAAGTTTCTGACATATAAGAACAATGACTAAAAAAATGGTAAATGTAGCGTATAGTTGAAAGCTGTTGTATATATTATTGGGGATACTCATAGGTGTATTCCCTAAACTCCCCTGCTGAGCAATTGCCACTCTTTAGATATGCCAGAATCTTCAAAGGACTTAAAAATATAATTTCCTTACTTTTATTGCAGTATATTTATGAACAAATAACTTAACCACATTCATTTCCCGGAAGGATTATTTCTAATAAGCAACTCTGTCTGATCACTGAAAACAGAATGAAAAAAAAACCAACAAAAAAAACCCCCAAAAAAAACAAACCCCCAAAACCACCCTGTCTTTCAATCCAGTCAGTTTTTTAGTCTTTTAACTTATTTGAAATAAGCTCTCAGCTAAAATGAGCCTATTGAGGGATGAGTGGACTTATAACTGGTAGAATAGAATCAACATCTGGATGTACATCTCTTCCGAGGAAGCTCACAATGATTATCCATTTCCAAATCTTCTGTGAATTTAGCAACCAGTTTTTCCAGAAATGTATGTAAGTTCTGCCTAACAGCACCATCAAGAAAACCCAGTGTGGAAACTGTGGAAATCAAGGCATGAAAACACTGTCTTGAAAATCTTCCAGGAAACATATGGCACTGATGAGAACTCTACTGAGAATATAGGCCAGATCCCTAACTGTGGAAATCAAGGCATGAAAACACTGTCTCGAAAATCTTCCAGGAAACATATGGCACCGATGAGAACAACGCTACTGAGAATATAGGCCAGATCCCTTATAAGTTAGTGAGCATCAATATACATTTTAGCCTCTAAAAAAAGGGCTTAGCCATGAATCCCCTCTTTCCATTAACAAAACCTTTCTTCAGTTTGCCTTGTAAGTGTACTTTTTCTTCTTCTACCTTATTATTGCTTTCACATTTCATTCATTTCTATAATTTGATTTCAAAAAGTTTCTCAAATCTAATGTAATAGATAGAAAATTATATGCAAATAAGTCATATAGAAAACAAACATTTTATTCAGCATGTCCAGCAAAATACTACTAAGTGAAATTTGGGAGGTGTTTACTAATGGGAAGGAGATTAAGGAGTTTGCTATGATACATGCTGGAGCATGTCCAAAGAAGGACAATGAAGCTGGTGAAGGCTCTGGAGCATAAGTCTGATGAGGCTGTTTAGTCTGAAGAAAAAGAGGCTGGGGGGAGACCTTCTTGCTTGTGACAACTGCCTGAAAGGAGGCTGTAATGCACTGGGCTTTGGTCTCTTCTTTCATGCAGCAAGTGATAGAACAAGAGGAAATGGCCTCAAGTTGTACCAGGGGAGGTTTAGATTGGATATGAGGAAAAACTTCTTCACTGACATGTTTGTCAAGCATGGGAACAGGCTGCCCAGGGAGGTGGTTGAGTCACCATCCTTGGAGATATGTAAAAGATGTGTAGGTGTTTTGTAGGGACATAGTTTAGTGTTGGACTTCATATTAGGTTTTTGATTGGACTCGATGTTCTTAAAGGTCTTTTCCAAACAAAATTATTTTATGATTCTATTGAAAAAGTTCTGAGCAAAAACTGTGTTATCAATCACTTTTTAATATATATATTTTTTTTACCTCTCCCTTACTTCCTTAGAAAACATATAAATTTCATTTTTTAATATTCTGAATAGTTGAAGAATATAAAATAGTAGTTAATATTTAAATAGGAATTAGAATACTTAGGGAAAAAAGGATATACTAAGAACAATTTATAAAAAATACTAGTAGAAATATATATATATATACACATTTTTTAAGAGTTCTTATATATAATTATTTGATACTGTCATATCAAGAATATAACCACATTTTTCTAGGAAATTGTAAGTCATGCTTTTCCTGGTATAAATTCTTTAATATCTCTTTTAATCAGGAAAACAGCTTGTAGTAATATTAACCTGCAGTAGAAATCATCTGAACAACTTTCAAACATTTGCATCTGAGCTGGTCACCCAAGTTCTCTTTAAAGTCCAAGAAAGAGAAAGAGAAGAGCTTTTAAATTATCTCATCTAAAGCAGATGACAAAAATAAGTCAGACAGATCACACTCTGAAAGTGACTCCTTATTGCCACTGACTATAAGGGATAAAAGGGGGTGGATTATTTTACCTTCAGATAATCTGCTTCCTAGACCTGCATGTTAAGACAAACAAATTCCAGCTCTGATACGCAGAAGCAGTTAACCATGCAGAAGCCAAGTGAGTCCCAGTTCATTCAGTGGGAAAACATCTCTTGTTTTTGCTAGCCACTAGCTGTTCATTTCCCAGTGTCCTTAATGTCATCAAAACTGTCCCAAGAAAGGCAATGCAATATTTGTTTATAGTTACTTTAGATGTTTCCCAATAATGTATGCCAATGGGTACATGTACATATTTTTACTCAATAATTTTGCACTGTTTAAGAAGCTGGTTTTGTAGTTCTGTTTTTTCAATGGGCAAGGATGATCTGCAAATTAGATTGGCCTAAAATTTGCTTATAAAGAAGAAAAGGAAGATAAAACCTTGTAACCATTCCCCTGTGAGTAATCTCAATATCTTCCCTGGGATGGCAAGCATTAGCTGTATTTCAGGATTGGAAAATTAATTTGAAATATAAGCAGAAGAATAATAAGAATTACTGATATTACAGGTAAAGCTAGTATTAAAGTGTGTGCAAATCCTGCGTAAATCGGAAAAAGAGTACATTGGCCAAGGGAGAGAAGAGATTTAGCAACACTGGAGAAGGAGTTGAAAAGGGAGAGGCTTTTCCATTGCAGCCTGCCTGCACTTATGATGGGAAAACATAGGAGAATGTATCCTACCAGAACGTCCTCATGTATTGATGTGAGTCAGCTGAAGTATAGGAAAGGTGGAAATTTTTTTTATTATTTTTTAATTATTTTTTTTTTAATTAATCTATGATTACTCCGGAATGTCTGAGTGACCCAGGACATGCTGGCATCAGAATAGTGCATCTACATCCCTGGAAGCACTCAGAGGTAAAGATATTGAAGTATTATTAATTCACCTCGCTAGCAGACAGCAACAGATGACAATATAACTGTGGTCACCCAAAAAAATAATCAGGCTGCATCTAATCAGGGAACCACTGATTACTTAGTTGGAAAGGATCCAGTTTTCATGTATATGTTTTCCCTGACTCATTTCTGCTACAAAACTTGTAACCCAAATATGATTCCTAAAGATGAGAACACACTGAGTCCAAATTACAGTAAAATAAAATTTCAAACCTTGGGCTCATATTTTCTCAATAAAAAGACCTCAAAACTAATCCTAAACTGAAAATCAAACTTATCACTTTCTTGCAGTATAGCTTGCTTTCTTAAAACTGTTCATCTATACCTTTTTGAAAGACGGTGGTGTGCACATATTACTCACATAGGGTTTTTACATATAATTTATCAGGTCATGCTTTCGTAGGCTTCTTATGGTTCTCATCTTGATTGCAGTTGGTAGACCTGAATTCTTTGTAGCTATTCCCTGAATCTCTCTGCAATTTTATTCTTTTTTCTCCTTTTCCTTTATCATCACATTTAAATGTATTTCGCTGTTATCCTCAATCTACCATTCAGAATATGTCAACTTGAGGAGTACTAGACTACAGCAATAACTGATAGTATTTTTTAAAAATAAGTCTAGACTGTATGCAGCAGGTCTCAGAGAAAACTGCTTGCCTATGATATATGACATTTTAACATATTATTCTAAATTGCTTCCATCAAGCAGCAAAATGGCATTCAGTTCACGAGCCTGTGAACAAGCTGAAGAATTTCCTTTGACAACATGTTCCTTGTGAAATCAAACTTGTAAAACATCACTTCAGATTTAATGTCTAATGTACCAACTTATTCCCCCACTTCAGTTTTTTTTAGTTCTAAAGATTTAATGTTGAGAGGATATTTTTCCCAAGTTGACATAAATATTAGAAATACAAAAGTAATATGTGACTTATTCTTCCTACAAGAAATGCCTCTAAAAGACAGTGCAGCACTTAGAAATAATCAGGCTGCAGAAATGGAGAAGATAAGGAAATGACAGATTCATTAACCAGCTGTTTGCATCTGTCTTTAAAGCAAAAGCAGATTTTGGACAGCTGCATAACACAGAAAAATGTCCTAATAGAGCTGAAAGTAGGAGTTGCATGCAATACAGCAATAACAGGAATTGGTGCAAATTCTTAAATGATACTACAGTCTGCAAAGTGACACCGAAATAACAACATTCAAGATTCTAGATTTTTTTTCTCCCTTTGATTGTTCAGTTTTCTTCCAGTCTGGTAAAGTGTAATCTGTAAAATCAAGCAAACTGCTGGTTTGATTTTCTTGTCTGCAAGAAGGGGTGTGCATCAGCCTGGTTTGAGCTGTGTGATGTTTAGATGAGCACTGCTTTCACCTGGTGCTGTTGATGGTGTTTATTGCTGTATAACGTGTTTCAATGTATAGGGGAACTGGCAGTAATGAATCTCCTCTCTGAAGTAAAGGGACTTAAGAAAAAAATAGCCTTTTCATGTATCTTTCTTAGCACAATAAGTGTTATATTTAATATAGCATCATAGTGTCCAGCAGGTCGAGGGAGGTGATTCTGCCCCTCTACTCTGCTCTTGTAAGGCCCCACCTGGAGTACTGCGTCCAGTTCTGGAGCCCCCAACATAAGAAAGACATGGACCAGTTAGAACAAGTCCAGAGAAGGGCCACCAGGATGATCCGAGGGCTGGAGCACCTCTCCTATGAAGACAGGCTGAAAGAGTTGGGGCTGTTCAGCCTGAAAAAGGGAAGGCTCTGGGGAGATCTTATAGCAGCCTTCCAATACCTGAAGGGGGCCTACAAGAAAGCTGGGGAGGGACTTTTCATAAGGGCAACTAATGACAAGACAAGGGGAAATGGGTTTAAGCTGAAAGAGGGGAGGTTTAGATTAGATATTAGGAAGAAGTTCTTCACTGTGAGGGTGGTCAGACACTGGAACAGGTTGCCCAAGGAAGTTGTTGATGCCCCCTCCCTGGAAGTGTTTAAGGCCAGGCTGGATGAGGCTTTGAGCAACCTGATCTAGTGGAGGGTGTCCCTGCTGAAGGCGGGGGGATTGGAACTAGATGATCTTTGAGATCCCTTCCAATCCAAACCATTCTATGATTCTATGATCATATAATATATATATGAGTATATGTATATATAAACACACATAAATATTGATATTTAATATGACTGTGGGAGGACCTGAGTTTCCCACTACAGAGCATCTCAGCACTGTCACCTTCCTGGGTGGGCCATGACTTTGGCTGACATCTTTTTTCCAAATGAAACAGCTGAGCCTTGAACCTCACCACGACCACCTGTACCCCAGTTCAGTGCCTAATTATGAATCCTGTGACAGGTTTTTTTTTTCACACTTTTATTTTCTATTTGCAAAGCTTGACCTAAGCTTGAAAATAGAATCCAATATTCATTTTTTAAAATAAAGATCAATTCCCTGAGAAAGTTTCTTATTTCCATACTGATGAACCTTTTATGTTGGTGCTTGATCCAGCCTGGGAGAACTCACCTTATTTATTCTTGCTTTTTTGAGGGTTCTGAATCAAAAATGACTATGGTATCCCACTCTTTTGTTGCTCCGCTGCTCTCATTAAGTTATTCTGATAATACTGTGAACTCACAGCCCTCGTTATTATTTTCCTCCTGCTTCTCTCTATATCTCCTCTTCAGTTGCACCAAATTGCAGTTCTGGTACCTTGCATTGTTTTAAATTTTGATTTTTTGTAAATGGATCTGGGGGAAAAAAAAAACAACAACAAAATAAAACACAAAAAAAAACCCCAAAAAAGGGTTCATGACTCTTCCTTCTGTTTTTCTCAGTCATTGTCACAATCATGTTCTCCATTGGATTTTCTTTATTAATTGCCAGCCAGCTTACAAGTAAGTGACCTCCAGGTGACCACTTTTGCCCTGCCACAACCAGAACAAGCAGAGTCGTAATTCACCTGTTAATTCTTGTCACCAGTGTGGAGGAAGATCAGATAGATGTACCTTCCCTCCATCCCTTTGCCTTAGATATGTTAATTTTGTCCACAAGCCAAGCAAAATAAAACAGAGGTTGCACTGAAAATGCTACTGATTTTCTGTGTGATCCCACTTGCATTCTTTCTTTGATCTTATTTGCATTATTTGTCTTAGCTCTCTGGAAAATAATCTGGTTTAACAGGAACATGTTAACTGCAACTGTAAAGTGAAAAAATCAGAGATATTTTGGTGGTTTTCATTAAGGTTTTAAAATTCAAATAAAAATCTTCCATAGTCTAAGCAGTCTAAGGATAACTTCTAACTGACATTCTTTGATTTTTGAAAAATATTTTATTCCAGGTGTGCGCTAGTTTCTTCTCTGTCACTGAAAGTCTAAATGATCACAGAAATGTATGCTGGAGATGTATGTTCCTTTCATTTCCAGCTGTACATCCCTTTTTCTAATTTTCCATTCCAAATTTGTCAAGTTTATTTTCCTGTTTTGTACTTCAGTATCTGAGTGTCTTCAGACACTCATCATGAAAGAGAGAAATTCAAAGCTAAGGAGCTATATTTGTCCTGCATGAGCAAATGCACAATTCCAGGCTTATCTATCTGTCACAAAATGAAATTTGCCCCAAAATAAATATTAATGGCCATGGAAAATTTCCCAATTCCTCCTTTGGCTGCCAGGACAAAAAAATATTTCCTGCTTAAACAAAGATCTTAAATGCTAAATCTTCTCTTGCTGTGAACAGGTCAAAAAGAAAATAACTTTTGATGTGTAGATTAGGATGTAGGCAAATGAAAGTATCAGATTCTTTCTAGAAATATAGAACTCCAAAGAAAGTTAAATGAAACAAAAACCATCTGTGAATTAATTCAATATGCTACATTTAAGTAAAAACTATGTTTTACTTTTCTTTTCCATATCCCGTTATAAAAATATCTGCAACACTGCAGATGTATCTATATATTATCTTTAGCACAAATAGTCTGCTTATTAGAACTAAACTAGGTAAGTTTTCCCCTTTGAAGATTCCAAATTATTAATATCTGGGATTCTAGACATAATACTAAATTAATTGAAAGCCAACTTTTTTTCTCTTCTCAAAGAATCAAGAGGTAACAGGCTGTTATCTACCAAATTCCCCAGGGCAAACTGAGATGTATTACAGTATTGGTGGGTGAACTGAAATAATACCTGGACTAATACATATAATCATTATAGCAGTTAGGGTCTAACCAATATTTCAGGCATGGATATCTACATTGGGGACCATAATCTTCATTCATTCAGTGATATGTCAATTGTGCTGATGATCAGATTTGCTTTAACTTTAACTTAGCACTTGTTACTTCTACTAGGTTAAATGATGACCAGTCCTATTACAGTTATTACAGCAAGTCCTAGGCTTATTTGGGCAGAAATCAAGAACATATAATTACCATTCTTTATTGTTAGTGTTAGAAAATCATTCTTGTAATAGAAAACTTGGCTAATAATTTGACATCCTTTCTATATGCACAACACTCCTTGGCTTGAGAGAACAGAATTATCTTACTGATTATTCCACTGATTAAAAATCAGTGCATTTATATCACTTTAATCGCAGCATCACACTGTTGGCCTGGGATTTAGTTCTGGATTGTAGACATCTAGGAGCAGGTGCTGAACTAGATATCTAATTCACTTTTCTAGCTAATTGGGAGCTAGTCAATGCAGTCAGTGGAGCCTATCTAAATGTCTCTGTATTAGAGGTTGCTGAGCAATTCTCTAGACTCCTTTCATTGTGTTGGTTACCACTGAGTATAATGAAAAATTAGGAGTTTAGCTCCCCTTGTAGGCATATTGAGACATTCAAACGTAGGTGTAAGTGTCTATAGTCTGGACTTGACTCTACACTTAATGGCCCATCTAAGAATTTAGTTCTAAAGAACTAAACTAGGTAAGTTAATGTAAGTTTTAGGAAGGGAAATCTCGTTTTAGCACAAGCACAATCCAAACCTTTCTGCATGCTCAGGGTCATATGGATAAAAAAACACAGCTGTCAGCATTGCAAGTTTAGTAGTGAAGTGCTATGAAAAGACAGCCTGAAGCCCTTTTCCAGTCACAACCTGTACAGAATGTACATAGATTATTATTCTGGTGTAATGGATCTTCTTTCTTTTGTTTTCTTCTCTGTTTTCCCTCTCAACCCTCTTTAGCGTTTCTAAGTATACTTCTTATCTTCTACAGATCCTGAACTGCTCAACAAGGCCAGTTTCTCTTTGTCCACTCATAGGTTCTCATCTACCACAACATCTACCCTGATTGCTCAGCTCTTGCACTTTTGATTGACATGTACCCCACTCTTTTTTTTTTTTTTTTTTTTTTTCCCTTTTCTTCTCCCAGATTTCAAACTGTTGAGCTCCCATTATTGTTAATATTGGGTTAGGCTGCATATAAATCACACATCCTCTATTACCCAGTCAACTCTTCTATCCAGTTCTTTCTCTGGCAATGCTCCGATCAGATAATTTTGTGGTCTACAGCATTGCCAAGTGCAACATGGGAGGTACAGATGCTGTTTTCCCTTTTGGTTTGCTAGTCTGGTCACTGTGATGTGCCTGTTGGAAGACATCTAAACCCCTGTGCAGAAAGCCAGGGAGCAAGCCCTAGACCTTCAATCTGTCTACTGCAAAACTATTAGCTTTCTCCCAGGCTCTTTGCTCTGCTCCAATTAACTCTGGAGCTCCAATCTCCTCTGGAGGGGACTACTTCTGAGCAGTGTGGACACAAGCTAGTCAGAGCTGTTTGGTCCCAGGGCCTTTATTATTGAACAATTCAAGTTGTGATCCTGAAATTCTGGTTTAGCCAGTGTTTTGCTTTAGCTGTATCACTGTTGTGATCCTATCACTTGAGCTCAGAAACTCCAGGTTTGGGGTCAGATACGGCTCATTATTCTAAACTGTATAATACATAATATTATTTCGACAACATATGAAGACAAGTTGCAACTTCTTAGTATTAGAGGACACTATGTCAGTTTCTTCTCATAAATGACACATAAAAATCACATAGGTAATTATCTAAGCATGGAGAATGTAGCCTGGGTGTCTTAAACAAAATCTAATGTGGGTTACATCCACAGAAAGACCACTTCTCTTTTACTAAGCAAAAGAGAAATATGCAGAAGGTAAGATGTTGGGACACAGAATTGGTCCAGAGCTGGTGTGTTGTTTGTGTATCCTCCTGACTCTCTGCTAGCATTCTAAACATGAACAGTGGTGACACATAAATAACAAGACTTTATTCAGGTAGGAGCTAGAAAGACTTAGAATCATAATATTTGGCATAGAAATTTTTTTCTACTATGAATTTTGACATTCTTTTGGTAGATTAAGTTTATTCCATATTCCTAGTTGGGCTGGCTCCTTACACATCTTAGATGTCCCATCTATCTGTGAACATGCATTGTGAGATAGGAAGAGAAAAGAGACTAAAGAAGAGTTAGCAATTTTCTTTTAAAAGTTTTTAAATTTTTAAGTAACATATTGGAAATGTTAATTTAAAAGAATATGAAAGCTGAGGAAAACAAAAAGTTGAAAAAAATATTAAGATTTTGTTTTTCTTGTAGGCATGGTGAAAAACTATATCCAGACTGTTTATATATATATAAAAATTTTGAATCTTTTATTTAATTTTCAAATGATCCAAAGCAATATAACATTTAAATAAAATATTGAGTTACTAAGTATCAATAAGAGATTTGACCACATAGTCACAAAGTATATTGGATTTTTTTTTTAAATAAAATATTGAGTTACTAAGTATCAATAAAAGACTCCGAGATTTGACCACATAGTCACAAAGTATCTTGGATTTTTTTTTTCTATGCTTTTTAAATTAATATTTATTCTCCCTTTCTTTCCTTTGTGATAGTCTAAGCCAGGAATAATTCTATTGGAATCAGGAAAGTTAAAAATTATGTAGGACCAAGAGAAATGCTGGGAAAACACAACACACTTGTAGTTCAGACATGTTTATGTCTCGACTTTCCACTTTTACTATCATAATGGAGAAATCTGAGCTCCAAAAGCTTTGAGCTAGAGTTGCATTTCAACTATGTTTCAGATGGGAAAGGATATCTGCACTGGGAATATTGTCCAAACCCATGATTAGTTTTTTTAAAAAAGCAACGCAGAAAGAAAACAGATGTTAACTGTTGTGAGGGAAAAGTGATTGGCAGAGAACAGAAACTGAAAAATCAATGTTTTAGCATAAAATGCCTTTAATTGGAAATGGCAATACCACAGTGGGAGAGGAAAGTTGCCTTAAAATATAAGGTATTACTTGAGAGCAACATTCTGTCTGTCACTCCCATGCAGGGATGAGAACTGATAATTTGCAAGCCCACAGAAGCAGGGACCATCTGTATTTCAGGGTTGTTCTGCATATCCCGCACGTAGCTAATAACATGCTAAAATGTCAGGCTTGTATTTCATCTACCTTACAGTTACCTGCAATTGCCTTTGGACTGTCGAGGACAACATAGAATTACCATAGAAATACCACACTTATCTCACAAGCTATTTGTTGTATAGATTTCCCTTTAGGGAAAAAGCTGTGTTAGTGATTATACGTTCTCTTAAAGGAGGCATCATTTCCCTCCTGAATCCAGTAATTGCAGTTTAATGAAGTTAGAATAGTCATTCCAGTTTAGATGCCTCTCATGCCAGATTTTATCTCCCTGTCTCTGCAGACAGAAATTTAACACCAACCATTCTTTATATGACAGTTTGTGTGCTGGGTTCCCCTCCTACCCCATCTCCACTTTCTCATCTTCCTCCTTACTGTTCCTTCGGTGAGGAGAGATGCGGTGATTGATGTGGTGGGATGAGCTGAGATACTGTAAATCAGGAGGAAAGCTCAGAGAGCTGGAGTGGCGCGGCAAGGTGCAATGCAAACTAGCCAAGCAAGGCTTCATTTCTGCTGCATCATCACAAAGACAAATGACACTGTAAATGAAACGGGGAGGCATAAAGAAAATTAATGTAGTTCTGGGGTTGTGGGTTTGTTTTGTTTTCTGGTTTTTGGTTGGATTTTTTTTTTTTCAGACTAACCAATGTCTAACATTACTTGGGAGGAGGGAAAAGCATTTAATTAAAGCAACATTAGGTCTTATTCACTACAGGACTGAAGTAGCTGAATTAGTAAGACATACTTAAAGCTAGGCACAGCCTTAATCTGGTCTGAATTTTACTCCTAAGAAATGAAGCACAGGCTTTGAAAGGAGCCCTTTCCCTTCAGCTGACAAGCTATTACTGCATGGCAATAATTGTTGTCGTGTTTTTTCTTTGTTCCCTTTTAATTAGGCAGGAAAATGTTGTGCTAAGCATAATGTGTTTGAGTTGTGCAAGCCCCATGTCTAATGGTGTTGAAGTATAAAGCTATTTTATTCGAGTGTAATATCTATATCTTACTTTGAGATCTGTGGATCATACTGTTACAACAATTGTTTCTCCTGCATCAGATCAGGTGGGAGAGAGCAGACTGTGTCTAATATACATTACCCACTTCAGATCACAAAATGAATGCAGCATTTGAAATAGCATAGCAAAAATATCTTCTGAACAAGTGCCTTCCCTACAGTCAGCAGCTCCACAAGCAGTCCAAGGAGGCTGCATGAAGAGCAGTATTTCTGATCATTTACACTTACATTTATACTCATTGTGCCATAGTGACTGAGCCATTTCAGTTCTGCAAGGTTGTGGTTTCTTTCTAAAAAGTGTAGGAGATAAGGTAACAACAGATCTTGGGTAAGCCATATGGAAAAAATACATTTCCTTCTAGGAAACAACAAGGTGGATCTCATCCTTCTCAAATTGTATCAGTCAAAAAATTAGAGGTAATCATAGCACAGACATTTTTAAAATAAAAAAATAACTTTTTTTTTTTTTTAATTTCCTTATAAAATGCTATAGTTGATAGCTTCTATATTCTGCCCTGCAGTGCTGGAAGTTGTTGATTTGCACTGTGAAACAGCTTCTCAGTTTTCCTTGGTAGATGGCTCCTTTGAAGTGTCAGGCAGAGGATCCTTTAAGTAATGTGATATGAGTGAGCTTGCAAGGTGGAGGATTCCCCCCATCTTGTTGATAGTGGGATGTGGATAAATACCTAATCCAAAGTGCTACAAATGAACCAATACTTTTTATTATTGCTACAGTGTCCTGAAACTTTGAAGAATAATATCCTGAAGTAAGGAATAAATAAAAGTACGCAAAGAAGTAGTTATCCCAACTGTACCATTCATGTTTGTGTCTAATTACTGTTTCTCTGAGAGCTGAGAGCGAACAGAATTAAAGTTTCTAGTTGTGTTTGTAAAGTCAGTAGAATTTTATGCAAAAGAGGAAAAAAAATAAAATTGCTGAATCATTTTAAGCTTGAACATATGAACTCCACTAAAATGGAAACAGGGGAACAAACTGCCAAAAGAATAAAACAAAACCTCTTCCACACTTTAGATTAACGGATGGTCACATCTTACCAGTGTGAATGTACTTGCAAAGTTTTGATATTTAAAATTTCTATTCTCTAATTTTTAGGCTTGCTAAAGGCCAAGTGTGTGCAAATGGGTTTCTTTTCCTCCAAATATACAGACATACACACATTACTGTATCTCCCCACCTCTGTTGACCAGCTCAGGTTCATTGTATAGACTAGTCCATACCTGTCATTCTGATTTATACTCTTACAAACCAGTCACCTGTGGTTTCCTAACCAAGGAGATCTTAATTCAAGTGAGGACCTGCAAGTGTCCCAAGAAGACTTAAACAAATGCCGTGGTGATGGAAAGAGCACACAGAAAATACATAAATTACAACTTCTGCAGCCACTTTACCTGCAGGTTGTTTTCATGTTTCTATCAAGTTATTTCCTTCTGCTGCCTTTTGCAGAGAGGAAATGGCACCAGTTTCTGCTGTCCCTGTCATATCTGTCCCAGTCTGCTTCCTGTGCTGTAAGTTCAGCAGTCTGGGGACATCAATGAACTGCATCAGGGAGCTGGTGTGGCTGCCAAGTAAGTGATGCTGAGAGCAGCACCCATAGCTGCACATCCTGGGCTGGTTTGATTGCAGCTTCCTGGTGATATAATTTGCATATTTTCCTCCCAAGTGCATGCTTATCAATCTCCTTCATCAGCATTTTACAGATAAATCTCTCCTTAGTTCCCTCAGCTGGAACAGGAAGGGGACAGTGCATGTACATATTTCACTGTAATTTGGGTTCTCTAAAATGTAATATTTTGACTGAATCTGTGCTTACTTTACACTGTCTCCTTTTACAAATACTTATCTTTTTGGTGTATGTTGAGGCAACTGATTATGGATAAAGCTCAGGTTTATCAGGAAGCTAGTGTTGAATTATTATTCTAGTAGAATCACTAAATTCTCTGATTTCTGTTGTGGTCCCGAAATATAACTTCCACACTGTTTGCCTCTTCCACTGTACTTTTCAGTGAGCTGAGTCTTTAGAGATTTTTTTACAATAATCCTCAATTATTTTTCCTGGTCAATTGCCTAAAGTAAATTCTAGTTTACATATTTTTTTCTGTCTGCCTGTCTTTTTAATTTTTAATTTTGCTATAAGACTTATTATTTTTAATAGAAATCTTCATAATTGTTGCAGCTTTTTGTTAGGGCAGTCGATAAAATAATCTTGGTCTTCACCCACATTCTTTCACATCATATTTTAACATCATTTTCTAATGTGGAAGTCAGATTTGAGCCCAGAATCTGGACTTGTTCGGCTTGGAGAAGAGAAGGCTCCAGGGAAACCTCTTTGCAGCCTTCCAGTACTTGAAGGGAGCTTATAAACAGGAGGGAGAGTGACTTTTTACATGGGCATACAGTGATAAGACAAGAGGAAATGGTTTTAAACTAAGAGAGGGGAGATTTAGGTGAGATATTAGGAGGAAATTTTTCACCCAGAGGGTGGTGAGACACTGGAACAGGTTGCCCAGAGACGTTTTGGATGCGCCATCCCTGAAGGCATTCAAGGCCAGGTTGGATGGGGCACTGGGCAGCCTGATCTAGTGGTTGGCAACCCTGTCCACAACAGGAGGGCTGGAACTAGATGATCTTTAAGGTTCTTTCCAACACAAACCATTCTATGGTTCTATGATTCCATGATTCTATGATTTGATACCAGACAATCACATCCAAAAGCCAACATAGATTTGTGTCATTACTTATTACCATGGTCATCTGTGTGTAAAAAAAAAAAAAAAAAAAAAAAAAAAAAAAAAAAAAAAAAAAAAAACAAAAAAAAAAAAAACAAAAAAAAAACTTTTAGTGATTTTCCCTTTTTCTTGTCATTTATCCATTACTTGTAGCATTTTGTCATGGTACACAATGAGTGCAGTGTATATGTATGTCTTGTTCAATATGTACTGGTGCATGTACATGTAAATATCATGTTTTACTCCTACAAAACATCTAATCTGAGAGTACTACACAAGAATAGAAGTCTTCTCCCTTCACAGGCATCTTACATGTGTGTTATGAAATACCCATTTTACAGGAAGGTAAAGAGAAACATGAAGCTATTTGAGGGTGAGGCTCAAAGGGATCCAGACATCTGGGAACTGCCGCAGAACTAACAAACTTTGATTGGTTGTGTGAGTTCCTGATGGCATGACCAGAGCAGGTTGGATTCCTCCGGGTGCTGTTGCAGACAGGGAGAAGAAAGCAGGGGGCTGCTTCAGGCTGTTCAAGAGAAAATCCTGTTGCCTTTGATGTTTTGCTCTGAAATAAGCACTGGGAGGTTAGGGCTGAGGGTGAGGGCAGTCCACAGAGGAAGAGGTACACTGGAGAGTACAGAGGTTTCAGTTTGACTGTATTGACATGCTTAGATTTTTCCACTTCAAAATAGGTTTTGGTTCATTTGTTTGTTTGTTTGTTTGTTTTTCCACTTCTCCAATTTTATTTTGTACTTTAATATACAATGAAATCAAGTTGAAATCAGTGTAGCATTATATCTTCTTTTTTTAATTAAACATTTCTACTCACCTGATATCTGATTTTTATTGTCATTGTTCCTCCACTGGAATTCAAGAAAGTTTTGAAATAATTAATCTTCTAAAACAAAAATCCAAATTGCAGAGTTCTTGCTTTGCTTTTCCTCTTTACACCTATATCAAATGTGAATCTGAGTCTTCCTCCTTTTGCATTGTAACATTGTGCTAGCCTTTGTAGCACAGCTGCATACTGATTACAGCATTTTATGGACCTGTCTGCATGGTCTCTGTCCTTTTGTCAGACTTTGATAGTTAATTTAGACCAAGCTCTTAGCTACTGTTTAGAAATATTTTTTTTTTACCTGAGCATGTGAACTATTCTCACTGTACACAGTGGATTTCAAAAGAAAAAAAAAAAAAAATCGTAATCCAAATATCTCAGCATACTTTTGTTGCTGTGTTTTTATTATTTAATCTTTTTATTACTTGTGGACACAATTAATCATTTCCTTTTGCTTCTTGCTCCGCTTTGTGTTCCTATTTTCTATTCCGTATGGCTTGTAAATAGTTTTTAGCCTATCTTCAATCCACTCCCTAATTGTTTACTGAACATGATTGCCTCCTGTTATTGCTTCAAGATTCCAGTTTTGACTGGAGAGATTGTATTCTCTCCCTCTTATCCTTTAACAGCTCTCAGAGCTATGGCAGCGGATTTTCACAGAATCACAGAATGTTAGGGATTGAAAAGGACCTCAAAAGATCATCTCGTCCAACTCCCCTGCCAGAGCAGGATCACCTACAGGATGTCACACAGGAACATGTCCAGGTGGGTTTTGAATGCCTCCAGAGAAGAAGATTCTGTAACCTCTCTGGGCAGCCTGTTCCAGTGTTCTGGAGCCCTCAAGGTGAAAAAGGTGACCTCCTGTGTTCCAGCTCACACCCATTGCCCCTTGTCCTATCATTGGGCATCACTGAGAAGAGCTTGGCTCCATCCTCCTGACATACACCCTTTACACATTTATAAACGTTAATGAGGTCACCCCTCAGTCTCCTCCAAACTAAAGAG
>NW_010290586.1:104948-118805 GCF_000700745.2 Antrostomus carolinensis | reverse complement strand
GGATGCGGCCTCACCAGGGCAGAATAGAGGGGAAGGAGAACCTCCCTCGACCTACTAACCACACCCCTTCTAAAACACCCCAGGACACCATTGACCTTCCTGACCACAAGGGCACAGTGCTGGCTCATGGTCATCCCTCTGCCCACCAGGATCCCCAGATCCCTTTCCCCTACGCTGCTTTCCAACAGGTCTGTCTCCAACCTATACTGGTACATGGGGTTGTTATTTCTCAGATGCAAGACTCTACACTTGTCCTTGTTGTATTTCATTAAATTTCTTCCTGTCCAACTCTCCAGATCTCACTGAATGACAACACTGACAACATAGCCGTCTGGTGTGTCAAGCATTCCTCCCAGCTTTGATTTTCCACACAAACATATTTATTCTCTTTTCAAACCCTCTTTCCATTTCTCTTTAACATCAAAGTCTGGTCACTGAATATCTAAAATATAATTCTGTTATCTCCTTTTTTCCTGAACTGACTTCATCCTCATACTTCCCATACCCTAACTCCTCTACTGCACAGTCTCTGCCATACACTTCACCTGGAATCACAGTAAATACTCTGAAGAGCCTCTAGTTCTCCAGAAATATTTTGCTTGATTGTTTATGCTTGCCTCAACTCCTGTTTCTATCAAGTGAACCAGAGAAAGTAGAAGATAACTTTTTTCTGAATTGTCCTTTAAGGCAAATTGATTACACAGTTATTAAGCATATTTCATAGACTGATATATTTCTTAAAATATTCTCTAAAAAGCAAAGACCCCACTGCATTACCTCACTACCAGTTGCATCCAGTTCTCTACTGTACATGTAACATCAGTTCAAGTGACTATAATAGTTTTGCTGGTTTTAATTTTTTTTTTTTTTTCTGAGAGATAACATTACATTAAGTCATATTTCTTTTGTAGCTACCAGGAAGAAAACTTTCTATAAATCTATTGATTTAATAGCAAAGCAGTGTCTTCTCTTTGTTTATTAATTACTTTTGAAAAGGGAAATAAATTCTCATTACCGAAAAGGACCTTGGAAAGCCTTACTCAAAATTTCCAGATTGAAAAATGCTAATGAAGAGAAGTTCAAACAAAGTTCTCACAAATTCTTCAATTAGAAAATTGGAGTAAGACTGCAGATTCAGTAAGGAAGAGAAGCCCCCAACACAAGAGACATGAAGCAGCTAGGAGAAGTCCAGAGGAGGGTCACCAGGATGATCCAAGTTCTGGAGCACCCCTCCTATGAGGACAGGCTGAAAGAGTTGGGGCTGTTCAGCCTGGAGAAGAGAAGGCTCCGGGGAGCTCGTATAGCAGCCTTCCAATGCCTGAAGGGGGCCTACAAGAAAGCTGGGGAAGGACTTTTCATAAGGGCAGTTAAGGACAAAACAAGGGGAAATGGGTTTAAGCTGAAAGAGGGTAGGTTTAGATTAGATATTAGGAAGAAGTTCTTCACTATGAGGATGGTCAGACACTGGAACAAGTTCCCCAAGGAAGTTGTGGATGTCCCCTCCCTGGAAGTGTTTAAGGCGAGGCTGGATGAGGCTTTGAGCAACCTGGTCTAGTAGAAGGTGTCCCTGCTGATGGCAGGGGGTTTGGAACTAGATGATCTTTGAGATCCCCTCCAACCCAAACCATTCTATGATTCTATGATTCTATGAACTAATGTGTAGCTGTAAACTTAGGAAGAGCACTTGCCAAGGTAATAGAAAGACTTGACAGAGGGGAGCAAATGTCATTAGAGCTACAGAAACATGGGCCAAAAGTGTCAACCAAGAAATTGGAGATAAGCTTCAGCCCTGCTACTTGAAGTTGCCACCAGTAACAGGGAGACCTCAGTGGTAGGACAAAAAGAGGGAGGCGGAAAGACGGCTGACAGGCTACGCTTCCTCACTGCACCTGTGCACACAGTTTGATGGAAAATAATTTCAACCCTTTTTCATTACTATCTCTGAAGTCTTCCCTCCGTCCCCTTCATTGGTCGTATATCCTCATCTCTCTGCTAATTTTCCACCTTGCCTGCCCTTTGGGAAGAGACAGCCTTGTCCTTTGCTCAGCTGCTGCTGTGCCTTAATAGTTGGGGATATGATGATTTCACATGGTGGAGAAGTTCAGTTAACTACATTTTGCACCATGGCAGACCACCACCAGATCACTCTGTGTCAAACCACGGGGCTCACCAAGCCAAAATTTCTCTAGAAGAAGGTAGTAACAGTCACCTAAAGATATATATGAGAAACAGGTCATGCATAGAGGGATTATTACCTTCCCAGCTTCTCCTTGTCAGCATCTAGTAACTTCCAAAGCAAGAGATCATGTCCAAACTCTGGTCTCAGAGAGATACGTGAATATCTCTGGCCTGTGTCTTAACACAGTTATACTTTTTGTCCTGGTGTAACAGAGCTTTTAATTGTAACTGCATGCTACATGAGTATTTCCATTTGCTTGCTTTTAACGCTGATGTCTTTTCATGTCATTGGCCCCACTTTTGTTCCCCTGTTGGAGGAAATAATAAAAAGTCATCATCCATTTATCTTTTCTCATATATTTCTAGATTTTTATCAGTAGTCAGCATCACCCTCTTCCTTTCTGCTCTCACCGCTTTCCACAAGTAAGGGTCTCTCTTCTTCAGACTTTAAGATATTATAAACATTGTACTTAATCTTAAATTATATTTATCTGTACTTTGAAGTTAGCTTCCTCTGTATTGGATATAAAGAATGTGCATGCCATTTGAAAGCTATCCTTTTGGTCTTTCTAACAGAATCAGTTGAACTAACAAAATAGACTATGAATGTTATCACTCTCATGTCCTTATACAAGTACTGCAGCCCCTATTAGAGATTAGAGGATTGGCACAGAAAAGGCATCATGAATGCTCTAGAGGATTGGCACAGAAAAGGCATCATGAATGCTCTAATCACAGGAAGACAATCAGTCTCATTCCACACTGCAGCAGAAAACATGCACCTCACTGATCTCAGAGTAAATTTTCTGGTGCCTAATAAGTTATGAATGTCAACTGAAGATTTTCCCACTGCCAAGGTCTCTCTTCCATGACAGTTCCCTGGGGGGCAGTAAGGCAAGCTCACATGGCCACAGCACAATGATTTTGTTGGAAAACAGACCTTTCACAAGATGAAATCCCTAAGAAACCAAGCTTTGTGAGCTCTGCCATTCACAGAGACAAGTCTTGAATATACAATATGAAAGTTTTTAAATTTAAAACCTCTCAAAGTTTGGAATGTCCTGCCAACTGGAAGAAAAAAATAATAAAATGACCACAGAAGTGTGCATTTGTCTAGCTCAATTATCTGTGGCTCCTATTCTTATGGTGTATCACAGCCCCGACTTTATATCACTCCAGGACATATCTTTAAGAAAAGATCTTTCCAGAATGGAAGAATAAGGAGTTCTCACAACCCTGTCACACATGATGACAAGGGAAGGGCTGGGAATTGATCTGTGTCAATAAAGCTCAAGTCCAACACTTTCCAACTCAAAATTAAAGCAGAATATATTTTATGGAGAACAAAGTTGGCAAATGCATTGGGGTTGGGGACTTTTTATTGTTGTGGGGTTTATTTCCTCTTCTTTTGTTTTTTGTACTTTTTAGCTATATGCAGGATTGCTGTCTTTTTGTTGAAACCATTCCCAGAAATGTAATTCCAGAAAATACACGACTGATGGTGATTTATGAGAGTGTGCTTTAAATTTGCACCACTAATCAGCTAAGAGAGAAAATTTAGCACTTCTAGCACGTATATAGTTTCAGGCATTTTGTGAACAAGGTGTCATGTCAAAGAATGTACAGACTTGTTTACCAGCTTCTAGGATGTCTGTGTTGACTGATTTCCACTCATATAAGAATGATATAGGAGAGAATATAGATCCCTGTCGTTATGTGCCTCACTTATCATTATCCAGCACAGTCTACTCAGATGAATAAGTACAAATATGTACTAGAATACTATGTATATTCCCAGGCTTTCCAGATGAAAACTAAAAGAATGGCTTCTCTGTGAGATGCCACCTCTTACCAGGCAAATACTGTGAGATCTGATTCTGCCCTATCTCTGAAGGACACAAATAAAATTTGGCTTAATGTCACTGAGGATCTCCACTATTTATCAGTACTCACAAAGGAGGGACAAGTTATGGCAACACGTCTGAGAGAAAAATAGCCTTTTCTGGAGGGAAATGAAGATGTTAAAAACATCTCCTGTTGCCCCAGATCAGATAACAAGGTAATTAAAATTATTAAAAACTGTTGAAGAGCTGAATTTCAAATGTGCTAGACTCTCTAATTCTAAGGAAAGTAGCAAAGAAAATAGGAAAACCCTTTGGCAAACATTTGTATGGGTCACTAAGGATATGGAGGGCTAAAGATAGTACATAATGGAAATCCTCTGTTAAAGTTACAATATAGTACAGTTCTCTCAATGTGGTTGTGGGCCTGGTCTTAGAAGATGCAATATTCCCTCCCTTCCAGTCTCCCTTAGATGCTTTAAAAATGGCAGATAACACAGAATTAAGGCAAGACAAAAAGTAGTAAAAATGACAGCACTTTCAACTGATTAGCTACACAGAGGAGTTTAAGTAGACAGTAAATCTAAAATTGTTGTTGAGATTTTACAGTAATGAGAACAGAGTGTGCAAAAAAACCCCAAGATGATAAAGTTATGTCATATCTCTGTCTCCTATCATAACCAGCAGAAATCAAATAACGTTCTGTTTAAAGTATTCTATTTTTATATTTGCATTGATTTCCACATTAATTCAAGACACCACCTGGCTAATGTGTCAAGGTAGTATCATTACCTTAATCTTTATGCATTTAACAATGTCTTTATATTTATACATTACAATAGCTTTACGAGGTAGAGTCAGTCTTATCTGATAGATTATCCATTCTAGACAGACAATGAACTGCAGCACAAAGGAGCAGACACCTAAATCTCCAAAGATTCTAGCACATTCATAATCCATTGAAATGGGGATCCAGACCTAAGTTAGATGCTCTAAGCAGAGGGAGAAATCTCTAATTTAGGGTGAGATTGATCAAGTTGTCTACATTCTCTCTATTGTCCAAAATAATTCAGCTATACACTGAAAAGACAAACATTCTGGGATAGGCATAATTACTCTAAAAAGATGTATTTCTATAGAAACTTATACATTCATCTGGCAGCAGGGCTTTTTCTGAGTTAAGAGTTCAAGGAATTTAATCCTGTCTTCATCCCAAACAGCTTTTTTGTCATCATCTGCTGCAAAGTCAGTTATTTTCAAGGACACAGCAGGTTCAGTCCAAGTAACTATTTCTCTAGGCAGCATCCAATAATTTATGTTTCATGGTCAATAACATTATTTTCATTTGGTTTTGATGATATATTTTTTTTAATCTTCAGAGTGGTCATAGTGGTTTAAGTTCTGACTTAATTTTAAGTACCTCAGGTTAACACTGGTGCTGTGATAAAGTTCTTCATAGATGCCATCCAAGTCTATCTGCCTTTTGCATTGCACCGACATATTTATAATTTCGGTGTTATCACTTAGTTTCAATTGTTGTTTAACTGTTCAGAAGGTAAATGGTTGTCCATTTAAATTAAGTGGAGGTTCTTTTCTAATGATAAATTAAAGCAGTTTCTGCTTATCACCTAGTGTGGCTTCAGATTCAGCCAACTACTTTCAAATATGTGTTATGTACCTATACTCTGTACCTATACTATAAACAAAGATCTATCTATATTCTAGATATTTAAGTTATAATTTCAGTCGATGGAGACAGAGTCAATACATTCAACACTACATCCAGATGTTTAAGTGCAAGTATCAACATGACTTACAATATTGAAAACATCTACCTGTCAAAGGGTGCATGGGAGATCTCCACCTTTTTGAAGTGGCTGCTTGAGAACAAGCAGGATAGCCCAGTATATCTCAAATGGCACTGGAATCAGCATCATTTTGATTGGAAAAGACCATTAAGATCATTGAATCCAAATGTAAACCCAACACTGAGAAGTCCAACACTAAATCATGTCCCTAAGCACATCTACACATCTTTTAAATACCTCCAGGGATGGTGACTCTACCACTTCCATGGGCTGCCTGTTCCAATGTTCGACAACTCTTTCAGTGAAGAATTTTTTTCCTAATGTCCAATCTAAACATCCCCTGGCATAACTTGAGGCTGTTTCCTCTTGTCCTATTGCTTGTTACTTGGGAGAAGAGACAGACCCCCACCTCACTATGACCTCCATTCAGGTAGTTGTCAAGAGTGAGAAAATCTCCCCTCAGTCTCCTTTTCTCCAGACTAAACAACCCCAGTTCCTTCAGCTGCTCCTCATAAGATGTGTTCTAGAACCTTCATCAGCTTTTTTGCCCCTTTTTGAACATACTCCAGCACCTCAATGTCCTTTTTGTAGTGGGGGACCCAAAACTTATCACAGTACTCGAGAGTACCTCTGTAGAGCCTTCCTACACTCAAGCAGATCAACACTCCTATCCAACTTGGTGCCATCTGCAAACAGAACTAGGTCCAGAACTGAGTCCTGAGAAACACCACTTGTGACCAACCGCCAACTGGGTTTAACTCCATTCACCACAACTCTTTGGGCCCAACCATCCAGCCCGTTTCTGCAGGATGCTGTGGGACATAGTGTCAAAGGCTTTACTAAAGTCTAAGTAGACAACATCCACAGCCTTTCCCTCATCCGTTAACTGGGTAACCTTGTCATAGAAGGAGATCAGGTTAGTCAAACAGGACCTGCCTTTCATAAACCCATGCTGACTGGGCCTGATTGCCTGATTGTCCTGCACATGCCATCTGATGGCACTCAAGATGACCTTCTCCATAACCTTCCCCAGCACCAAGGTCAGACTGACAGGCTTCCCTGGATTGTCCTTCCATCCCTTCTTGTAGTTGGGCATCACATTTGCTAACCTACAGTCCACTGTGACCTCACCAGTTAGCCGGGGCTGCTGGTAAATTATGAAAATTGGCTTGGTGGACACTTCAGCCAACCAGGTGACTAAGTTACAGAAACAAAATTGAGTGTCAAGGTATCCAGGGTATTATCTTGTTAACACAGTTTGGACTGTGCTTTAGGACATTAATAACAACTCCACAGGGTGTACTACCTTGATCTCCAAAGAATATGGATTAGACACCTTGTCTATATATAAATGCTACCCGTGAACACCTAACTTTGAATACCTGAAATTCACCTCTGTTTTCCAGAGTAACATAGGCTCTTTTGACTTAAGTAAAATCAAATAGTAATATGCAGTGTGCTTTTTAACTATCTCAGCTCCATAAACCTGCAATAGTGCATATTTCAACATGATAAGCATCTATATGATAAAAAAATGCAAGTCTTGGTAGTCCCTGTACTGGGGCTTATGGCATCTAGAAGTAACCTAATTAGTAGGATGGAAAATCCCAACCACTACTTGCAGCACACTACTTTCAAGAGAGTATGTTTGTCAAATATTTCCTGTGAGGAAAAACCTCAAATCAAACCATGCTGACGCTATCCGTGGTTTGCGTTATTCAGCTAGGTGCATATACTAGCCTTCAGGACCACAGATGATATTTTTAAAGTTTAACTGCTCCCCAGTTAGATCTCATTGTCCTGTTGTTTCATGTTGCCTTCTCTCTCATTGAACAGATGACCTTAATAATGGATCCTAAAAATTAGCATACAATGAGTGTAATTAAGTAGGACCTTGATAAATGTTTTGTTATTATGTTGGATCAGAACCTTTTCTGAGTGCTAGGGAGAGGTGAGAAGGGTGACAAAGTTACTTAAATATCATGGTTGTGAGCCCTTCCATTGAGAACACAAATTACCGGCACTCATGATGTTTTTCTGTGCATCAACTACTTCCAAAACCACTTCAGCTGATCTCAGACCTTGGGATGGCTTACTGAGATTGCAAATGGTTTCAGAATATGCATAGGCAAATACAAAATCCTCTTTAATGAAACATTGAACATGAACCAATAGATCTGCCATGGGATTAGATTTTACATCAGAATTATAAAATAGGGAATGCATATTTCTGTGAAAGTCACTGGATACCAGCATGCTACATTTAACCTACAAAGACTCAGAGAAGTCAAGAATACCTAATAAATCATCACTTCTTCTGTCACTACAAACTTGAAGGAGAAATCTAGGCTAGAACTTCCATAGTGTGAAAAAGACAGAGCAGATGACAGGCATTTTCTATGAGGTGTTTCAGCTAGAGTGCTTGCTTTTTGAGCCTACATTTGTTAACCAGACAGATAACTTTCTTTCTTTTTAGTTTGATCTTGTAAGGCTGTGGAGGTTTTGTAGTCCTTTGCTGTTGTTATATTTTTTCATTCAGGGAATAGATATTCACAGTACAAGAGGGGTGCTGGTAATTTTAATCTAAGGTATTTGTATCAGTGTTTTACTCTGGCTGTGCAAAAGACTCCCCAGTGGTACTAGGTAAACCAAGAGCTTGTCTCTATTGGAAGTAATTTGCTCTTGTTCCATTTCTGGCTCCATGGTCCAGTAGTGAGGAGCCCAGGAAGAACCATTCAGAGGACAGGGTTTTATCTGAAGCCACAAAAGGAGAATCAGGTGTGACACAAAACACGAAGAAGCAGAGGAGGAGAAAGACCTCTCTCCCTACTCTATTCTGCAGTGACACACCTATCTCTGCTGCAAAGCTTGCTTCTTCAAGCAATCATATCAACTTTTACATGACCTTGCAACCCTACCTGTCCCTCTTAATGTCTGTTTGGTCATGCACCTCTTCCTTTCAAAATCCTACACTGTGAACGTTCTGGGACAGCAACTGCCTTTGTCTCACTTGCTCACACGGAGACTTGCACAGTGGGACCTTAAAGCTTGATGCTGGTTTCTAGGTGCTAAGCGAATAATAATAAACAATATTAAAAGCTGTAGCAGCTGCAATAAAACATGTATTTATACAGGTTAGCTTGATGCACAGCTAACAAATCATTTAAGCTTTTAATATGTGTATATAAATAAATAGTAATAATAAATAAGATGAAAACTGCAGCTGGGAGAGAACTCTTATGGGGGTTAATTTATTTTTTTTCCCCACTTATTTTTCCTCTGCATAAGGGATAAGAATAGATTTGTGTTGCAAATTCTATGCAGTCAATTTCTCCTCAATGACAGTTTTGCTACAATTCTCCTAATTTCAAGCTCCTGCTAGAAAATGGAACAGTAAATGGCATCCAGGTCATTTTTGCAGTCATCGGCAGCTGACTCAGTTGATTCATTTTCACAGATTTAAGTTGTTGTGTGCACAGTCAATCCCCTTGGAAAAAGGCTGCTTCCCCATATCAAATGACTTGTGCAGATACCAAATCCTGATTTTAAAATAGGTGTAAAAGCTAAGGATTTAAGGGTCCGTATCATCACTCTAGCCCAGTTCTCAGGAGGGGCTTGTATGCCATTGACAAAATCTTCTCTTCAAGAGTTTTTACAATGGTAGTTATACCAGAAATAGATGAAAACATAAAAGGGAGGTCTAGAAAAGTTCCTTTTTTGAAAATCACTTGTATATTGGTCATCAAAGGTTTTTGAGCTACGGAATGATAGTACCTAAAGGGCTGAACTGTAATAAAATAGTTCTGATAAGGTAAACCACTGGCCAATGTTACTCATGTCAGTTCACACAACTTGTTCCTTGCAGTTTTTATCAGTATTAGTCAACAGGAATTTCCTCTTCAAGAATCAACAAATACTAGTGTGTAAAGCATATTTATACTTTAAAGACTGTTGGGTCAACCTAGTATCATTATACATCTGTTGAGTTTGTTCAAATTCCAAAAATGGAAACCAGACATTATGAAATCAGGGTAATCCCTGAAAGAGTTGAGACTGTTTAGTCTAGAGACAAGAAGACTGAAGGAAGACAGGATAATCATCTCCAAATATGCAGAAGAGACCTTCAAAGAGAAAAGGAATAAAACATTCTCTTTGTCCTCATTAAACAGAGTAAGAAGCAAAGGCTTCAACTGCATCAAAGAAGTCTGGGTGAAAATACTGGGAGAACTTTCTAACAGAAAAGCAAAACACAGGACCAGGTTACTTAGGAGGCTGTGGCATCTCCCCCAGAGAGCTTTAAGGAAAGACCCAAAACATGGACCAGAAAGTGTTTTTTTCCATCCTCTGTGTAGGTTATCAAGGAATAATTTCTTGACACCTCCTTTTTTTATTTTTTTTTTTTTGTTTGTTTTTTTGTTTTCCACTATTTTTTACTAAGATCTACTTTTTCAGATTTTCCATATCCTATTTCCCAGTACCAGAAATGTTCATCAATTTTGAACTTGATTTCTTTCATAGAAATACATTTTTGCTAAACTTTCTGCAGACAGTTGCTAAGTCATGCGACATAGTTTGGTCAAAACCAAAAATCAGATTTTGCTTGTAAACTAATAGATTATTTCCAGAAATCACAACAATTCTGCCCCAATGATACTCTCAGTGATGAATGCTATGTAAGTAGCTGTATTTGTAACAAAGAGTAGAAAAATATAGCCATAGTTTTGATATTATTTTTGTTGTTTCTGCTGTTGTTCCTTCACATAAGGTTGTTATAATTTTGTGCATCTTCTGTCTGTCCCTTTTTTTTGAGGGGGGTAAAATTCGAATGTAAGAGCTTACAGGGAAAATTTGTAAGAAATGTTACAGGTAGCTGGACTTTCGAATATCCAGAATTTTCTTTGCTAGAATCATAGCTCTGCTGTTTACAACAATGACAAGTAACTTTCTCATGCTCCTGTTGTGATGTCCATACTGATGTCTGCTGACATTACATTGTTGGCAGGTACATTGCATGAGGGCAAGACAGCCTAGCCCCTGGGAATGAAAACCGCAGGAATACTTTTTTGTTGAGATATTTTATATACACTTAAAGCTCTAAGCTCTCTGAAATCTCTCTACTCTTCTCCTTTAAATTTCAGGTTCTCAAGTTTCTGCAAATGAGGGAGGTCTCACATGACAGTCTTTTTAAAGTCAATTCATTTAAGTAGTTAATTTGCATTTTAAAAAAGGGTGTAGGAGGTTGTAATTAAAGAAGGAATTCTTAGTTAAATTTGTCCCTTCTTACAGTGCTTTAACCACATCTTCCTAATATCTAACTTCTTTGTTACCAATCCCTCTTTCCTTCTGATTCCCCTGTGAAAATAAACAAAGTCAGCAATTTTTCCTTGACCTGACAAATATGTAGGTTAAACCATGCGGTTTTATATCTTGGCAAATACAGCAAGAATGAAACAAAAAGAGTTAAGTTACAACCTCATTTCTTCAATGCTCTGTGCCCTTGTCTATCCTACTTTTTCAACCTTATTAGCTGTCTTGTGACGACTTTGTTTTGGGGACAGTGTTGTGCTATTACTGCATTACCATGACACTTTTAACTCGGGTTGTAGTATCTAGGTAGATTACATAAAGCTAATTGGAAAATTTTTCACATATTCCTGGGATGGAATTTTAGCTCTTTACTTTAAAATTTCATTTAAAATAAACATATTCAAATGGCAACAGCAATAAATGTGAGGAAAAAAAAAAAAATCCAGGTATTTTTGATAAAAGTTTTAAGCTTTCCTTTACTATTTTTAATTAAGATAAAATAATCCTCAAAATTAAATTTGAAAAGGGCAAGTTGGAAGTCCCCTTGAAACAGCAATAAGCTTAGCCTGTTTGGGGATTTTAAAATTGTCAGTAAGTGTGTATTTCTTGATATCAAGGCTGGATTATGTGGAAAGCAACATTATGAGAAGCAGTCACAGTGCATTTTAGGCTATGAAACTGCTAATATTGCTGTGACCTTCTTACCTTTATTCAACCTGATACAAGTTGCATAATTTATAGAAGCAATTCAATATTTTGCAACTATTTCAAATAATCAGAATTTTAAATTATGAACTATCATCAAAAGATTAAGTATTTTCCTCTTAATAAGATAGTACTTTGCTCCATTCTGCAGGAAGTCACGTTTAGACTATTTGAAATTTGTTGTTTTTGACAATTAATTTTCTCTCAAGATGGTAAAATGTATACAATGTCATTTTTGGTTGTAATTCTCTTCCATAATTTTGCTCAGTAATTTTTTTTATTGGAATGCTCATTGAAAATGGAACCATTAAATGTAGTGTAAACATTTCTGAATTGAGATGTTAACATTTAAAAATTGCCTCATTTCTCTTTAATGTGTTTTGCTGTTTTTCTTGCCTAATTATCATTCTTTTCAATATTTATGTTAACATGACCTTTCTCTGACTGAATGGCTGTAACTGCTTCTCAAGTACTTATAGCATCATGATTTTTAAATTAAATTATGTTGTTGTGGAAGAGATTGCATTGCAGTTCACAGAATAGCAGGGAAAGAAACAAGTTTCTGTTAATCCCAGAATCTGAAAGTAGTAATAATGTTTATTGGTCCACTCTTCTAATCAATGTAACTGTACCAAGAAGGAAGTATGACTTTGTTTCTTGTTCTTGATTAGAAACATTCCAGTAAATTTAATGCTGGTCAAAATTGTCCAATTGAATAGCTGTGAAGGATTGTTTAATGTTGTAAAATGTTTATTACTTTTATTTATTATGTCTTCGTCTTACTGACAGAATTAAAGTTATACCACCAATTCTGTTTGCCCATGGGAACAGATCACAGGAACATAAGCAGTAAGATTTGGCTCCACATCTTGAATTTTCAGGTCAATGTTATTCCACAGCCAAAACCTACTCCTTTGAAATCTGTGAGGTCTAAGGCTACAGCACATGCAATAATAAGCAAATGCAGAATTTTCTTGTAAACGCTGAAAGATGTTTACTTTGATTTTCTGCATATCTTTCAGAGTATGTGTTCAGTTTGTCTGGAATTTAAGAGTAAGGACCAGACTATCAGCTCAATTTCTCCATGAAAACTTTTCTTGTATACATAGCTTCCCAAATGTTTTCTTTTTTCCACTCAGAAAAGAAGTCAACTATCTCCAGTCCTTCCGCTCTTCTCCATTTGGAGATGACAGTGAGCGAGAACATGATGAGCTGAAGGACAGGAATGATGTACATCTAGAGAGAGAGGGGAGAAAATAAATCACTAAAAATAAAATTAAATGAAATCTAAATCTTTAAGATTTTAACTGAACTTCTTAAAATTGAAAGATGTGAACAAAATGAAGGAGAAAGGAAGAATGAATGGATATTGAAAGACTACTTACAAAAGGGACACTAAAAACTACTAAAGGAAATAGCTCCTCAAGAGCAGCAAAGGGAAAGTCAGGTAAACTTTTCACTAATTAACAATATTTTGATGCAGGGTTATCACTTTTAAAATCTATTTGACATAAAAATGCCAAATAAAAATAACAGAATTGGCAACTAACACAGTCAACAAATTCAAACTTGGTCTACAAGCATCCCATGGAACAAAGTCTAATCCAAAGAGATGCTTAGCCCTCTTCTAGCTCTTCTGTCCTCAAGGGCTGGGCAATTGGATATGTTCTGAAGTTGCACTTTCTGCAGAACTTGCTTGGACTTAGTTTTTTGGTGGAACTGAGGATTAGTTTTTTTCCGCTCTGCACAAAATACATAAACACTCCTTCTGGTTGACTTCCTCTTCCTTTTTGAGAAGTTAGCAAATAAAGAGAGAACTGTTTGCAAAGGTCCAAGCAGAAGTGAGAGGGGCCAGTATCTTAAGGCAAGTTGCCACAGATGCATGGTGTGCCTTGCTGGATATTTGAGAATATCAGCATAAAAAAAAAAAAAGATAGCATGAGTAAGCTTATTTTAGCCAGCAGGTCTCTGACAATCTTGGGTCAATAGCACTAGTGCAACTCTTTGCCCTTCATTCC
>NW_010290586.1:70161-104860 GCF_000700745.2 Antrostomus carolinensis | reverse complement strand
CACGACAGTAGGTGAGCAGCTAGAGTTAAACAAAGCAAGGTCACGGCTGAGATCTTTGAAAAAACAGGGCAAAAAGATGGGAAGGGAAAAAAGAGAGAGAGAAAGAGAGAATGCAATCATCTTTTTTATGGGAAAAGATGTCAAACTGTCATGTTAGTCTCTGCTGAGGTTCTGAGTGCTAACGGTTGCCAGGGTAACTGTTGTGCCAAAACTCTGCACTTATGTATTTTTTCCATTGATAATTGCTAATGTGAACAAGTGCTGGCTTGCACTTTACACCTGCCTGGCTTGTAAGTCTACCTTAATTGGATGTGCCAAGATTGAGGAAAAAGTAATCTGCCCTTTCAAGACAAGTGACAGGTAGATGAAGTGTTGCTTAGGCCTTTACTGTAACAATTTCGCTGACAAAATTACTATGAATTGTCTTCCCTCAGTGCACATATACTGCTTTTGTTTACAGAATCAAGCGTTTGAGCTTCAAGTTTCATTATAGGAAATTATGCTATAAAGTTTTTTTGGGAACATCTTGGTGCTGTCTGTTAAAATTCTACTTTTATCCCCAGAGTTCAGAGTGTTTCATTTTATATGCATATATGAAAACAGTCTTTCAAAGCGATGGAGAAAAATTAAAGAAACATCCAGGTGAATGAATAAGGGAGATTTTTTTTTTTTAAGAAGTATTTTGCTGGCAGTTTGTTCTAGAATCTCAGAAGTGATGTGGGACTTTGGAGCAGTCAGTTTTCGGGTGTCCCACTCAAGATATTTTGAAGCCTGAAAGAGAACTGCAGGATCTCAAAACTTTCTAAGAATTCCCCCTAAAAACATCAGATGAAAGTCAAGGAAACCAGGGACTCTTATGCACTTAAGATTTTGTCCAGGATCATATCTTTCTTAATTAAATCATTTCCACAAATATTTTGGACTGTCCTACAAAATTCTCTTATCAGGGTCTAACTTGTTATTAAGCTGTACAAGACTGCCCCAAAAGCTGTAGAAAACTTATTATAGGGCTTTTTTTTGTTGTTTTGTTTTTTGTTCTTTTTCTTGTCATAGGAGATTATAGAGTTTCAATGCTCAGTTTTTATTTGTTTTTCAGAGCTGTGTCTGGACTTGCTTCCTGCTGAGTGTATCACAGAATCACGGACTGGTTAGGATTGGAAGGGACCTTAAAGATCATCCAGTTCCAAACCCCCTTCCATGAGCAGGGACACCTACTAGACCAGGTTGCTCAAAGCCTCTTCCAACCTGGCCTTAAACACTTCCAGGGAGGGGGCATCCACAACTTCCTCGGGCAACCTGTTCCAGTGTCTGACCACCCTCACAGTGAAGCATTTCTTCCTAATATCTCATCTAAACCTCCCCTCTTTCAGCTTAAAGCCATTTCCCTTTGTTCTATCATTAACTGCCCTTATAAAATGTCCTTCCCAAGCTTTCTTGTAGGTCCCTACAGGTACTGGAAGGCTGCTATAAGATCTCCCCAGAGCCTTCTCTTCTCCAGGCTGAAAAACCCCAACTCTTTCAGCCTGTCCTCATAGGGGAGGTGCTCCAGCCCTTGGATCGTCCTTGTGTCCCTCCTCTGGATTCGTTCTAACTGGTCCATGTCTTTCTTGTGTTGGGGGCTCCAGAACTGGACACAGTACTCCAGGTGGTATTCACTGTGTGTAACTCTGCACTGCATTTCTTTGATGTTGATTTCCCAGTGCACTTAAATGAAGTTTCCTGAAACCAATACGCAAGAATGAATTAATATATGAATAATACATAGTGCTTATTTTAGCACCTTTCATCAGAAGACCTCAAAGAACAGCACAAAGAATAGTAGAGTGATTGCCTTATATCCATTTTTCAAAGGAAAAAGCCAAGGTACAGTGATGTGCTTCTTGCCTAACATCACACCCTCAATGAGGGCAGAAATAGGAGAAAACCATCCTACTTGACCAGAAGATTATCCTAAAAGCTAGATAACATCATTAATTCTGATTGCATAACTCATCTTCATTTTGATTTATATCCAAGGTTTCATATGCTCCTATGGGACAGACAGAGGATTACAAGGTAACAAATGTAAGGTAGAACAGTGTTGGCCTGCACAACTTGCCAAGCTGTTTGGTAAGATAGTAGTACTAAAAGTCAAATTAATAAAATCCAAAACCTAGCCTGCTTAACTCCAAAAAGCACTACAACGACTAGATAGTGATTTCATATCAAGATACACAGTGGCCTCATAGGAATGTTATTTTTGTTTAGATATTCACACTAAGAGCATAAAACAGGTTAGCTGCTGAAACTGCACAGGAGAGCAGGGGATTTATAACCCCTTATTTAGGATTCCTTTAATCCATGTTTTCAGTTATATTCATTTACTTATGTAGTCCCCTCATGTGATAGGTTCACAGGGCTAAATTCTGTCCTCACATTGCTTCCTGGTCACGCTGACATAGAGATGACAGAATTTGGAAGTACACAGAAGTAAATGAGAGTGGCATGTGGTTCCTAGAGCTGATAAGCCTCAACCTATAATTAAGCATTAGCCGGATGAACATTTATTAGTAGTTGCTGCACACAGAAGTGTGTGATTTCATGCCATTGGTTAGTAATGCTGATCAAGGTTTAGGAGTCTATTGAAGTTTACCAAGACATGCAGTAGAGTTTTTTCCCTATCACACTTTCCAATATCATCAGAAATAAATTTGATCCACTTTTCAGTGAAAAAATTGACCTAGATTTTCAGCTTCACCACTGAGATGTTTATAGAAGCATCTGTAATGGAGTTTATACACTAATGATTGTGACTAAACTGGAGCAGCAAGAGTATAATATAGTGGATAACTGCAAGGCAATAGCAAATGTTGATCTGACTATGAAGAAAAATAAAATGCAAAAGAAAGGTTAGTAAACAGAGTATTTTAGTTTACACAACAATCATATTAAAAGTTATGATCTTTTAAAATCTGAATTATGGGCAAAATCACATTGGATGTTCTAGAGTGGTCCACTTTTATTTTACAGTCTATCAATCTGAAAATATCATAGCAGAGAGGAAAATAGATGGGCTCTGACTTCAGCATATGGCTTAACAAGAGAAAGTTGCTCCCCGGAGGTGTAAGATCCATTCAACTTTCCAAAGACAACTTTCCACAAAAATTGGAAAGCGGCCTGGGAAAATACACTTCTTACAAGTACTGTGATTGCCTAGGGCTGGTATTTGCAATTTATCCAATAACATGATGCAAAAAATGGCATTTTGAATGTCTTCCAGACCCCTAACTATTTGGTTGATTTTTTTTATACGTAGCTGAGGCTTATGGGGAAATAACTTGAAATATTTTTTGAAGTAATTTGCCCTGTAGTATCAAGCAAACTTGTCGATTTTTTTTTTTTGTTAAATAAAGATTTCTGAGCATGGAGCCATGGTGATGTACTGTACCATAGGGTAGCTGATGAGAGGATAGGATTTTCCCCTTATTGACATGTTGAGATAAGTCATATAGTCAGGAAAGTTCATCAAACATGGTTACAGCCATGGTGAGCAACCTGGGCTAGATATTCCCTGGCTGCTGCACAATGCTGGAGCTTCTGTTTGGCACAATTTGTTTGTAAATTAATCATAAGAGTCAGCTGTGTTGAAAAAGGGTGATCTGGGAGTCATGGTAATGGATCATCAAATGAAAACTCTGTGCATGCAGCATGATACATGACACATTTGTTTCTTTTCCTCACAAGTGTACGTTACAGGGTTCATGAGATTGAATAGGTGCTGCAGCCTATGTTGTGTGAGCACCCTATCATCTCTGATTTGTAAAGGTCAGTACTAAGTAGAGAAATTAATATATTTTCCTGTTGTATGAAGGAAGTTAAAGACATATCAGCAAAGTCACTTCTTTATGCCCTACGAGAAGTTTACTTGGGGAGAAGGAGAGGAATGGCTGAAGTTCAGTTTGCTTAGTTTCACCATGATTTTCCTGGTAATTACTCCTCACCACATGACAGGAAGTCTCACCAAGGAAAGGGATACCCTACGAGGGGGACCATAAGAAGAAGCAAGGAGGCTAGAATGAGATCAGAGGCAGGGTATAGGTGTTTTAGAGTCTTCTGGGTAGTTACATTCAGCACAGTATGTAGCCGTTTTTCCCCTGTAAAGATAGGGTTGTTCCAGCATGCTTAGTCTTTTTATATATATGCTTATATACATATATATATATATATATATATAATGCTTCATCTCCCCTTTAACACTGATATACTACGTGAATGCAAATTCTTGGAAGGACTATCTTATTGTATTCCAGGGAGGATTCTTTGCTGAAATGGAATAGAACTCTTCACATGAAATGCTTTCCTGTGAGGTTGGTGAGACAATGGCCCAGGTTGCCCAGAGAAGCTGTGGCTGCTCCCTCCCTGGAAGTGTTCAAGTCCAGGTTAGATGAGGCTTTGAGCAACCTGGTCTAGTGGAAAGTGTCCCTGCTGATGGCAGGGGGGTTGGAACTGGATGATCTTTAAGGTCCCTTCCAACACAAACCATTCTGTAATTCTATGACTCCACAGTTGCAAGTACAAGCTTAAACAGAAGTTTTTGAAATGACTATATTTAGTTGTTTGAGTTTTTTTTCTCAGCTGCTCTAATAGAAGTTTGTTTTGTTTTGTTTTGGGTTTTTTTTTTCTCATTTTTCATCTTTTTCTTCTTTAAATCCAGGTCAAGGATTTGATTTTTCTCTCAGTTAAAAAACAGCATTATCTCTCAAGTGCTCATCAATTGCAAGTGGCCATTTAATTATTGCTAGACTTTAGAGCTTTTTATTCATTATCATTAAACTGGTGCATAGCCATGTAATCCCTGTAGTGTGGGAAGCAACTAAGGTCAACTTTTAAGAGCAAATCAAAAGAGAAAAGTGTTGTCAGAGTAACAGAAAATAGAGAGAAACATATGTAGTGGTAGAAAAGAAGGAAAAACCTTTAGATTTCAAGAGTCATTCTGATGCAATTCTTTAATTCATGATAGTTCAAGCCAAAATAGTTTCCCTGAAATCCATGATGGAAAAAAACAAAAAAAACCCAACCAAACAAACAAAAAAAACCAAACAACAACAACAACAACAAAAAACCCAAAAAAACCCCTGTTTCTTTTAGGCACAGACTTGATTTACATTGCCTTAAGAAAATGCTCCTTGCTCTTAGCTAGTCCCCCTTAACTTCCAACATGTTTACCTGTAGCCATACTGAATACAAAGTCAAGCTATTTTAGTTAAAACATCTTCTCTTACATTTGAAGTTTTACATTAACCTGCAAGAAGAGGAGAGCTGAAAATTATGCAAACAGTAATTCATAGCAACTAAACTAATAAACTGTAACTCATTAAATCATTATAATTATCACACAGAATCGTAGAATCATCTGGTTGGAAAAGACCTTTGAGATCATCGAGTCCAGCTGTACCTGTCCTCTACTAAACCAGATCTCTGAGCACCCCATCTACCTGTCTTTTAAACACCTCCAGGGATGGTGACTCGACCATCTCCCTAGACAGCCCATTCTATTACCTGATAACCCTTTCATTGAAGAAGCATTTCCTGACATCCAATCTGTACCTCCCCTGGTGAAACTTAAGGCCATTGCCTCTTCTTCTATCACTAGTTATGTGGGAGAAAAGACACACACATGCATCACTACAGCCTTCTTTCAGGTAGTTGTAGACAGCAATTAGGTCTCCCCTTAGCATTCATAAATGTGTGTTCCTATCCTTGTTCTTGTCTAGGATTCATGCTAGCACAAGATAAATAATACATTTTACTGAGATAGTTTTCTTGCTTACACATTTTCCTAAATGTTACCTTGCAGCTTTTTATGTAATGAATAAAAGAATAAAAATCAGTAACCATGTAAATGCTAATAGGAGAAAATTGGGGGAAAACACTCTCAAGAAAGAGGGTTTCTATGGGGATATATTGTTATGTACTATGTATTAGTAGCATCTTAGTATGCAACTATATCAAGGTTTCTCTTTTTTTTTTGAGTTTGGTCAGCCAGCCCTGATCTCCAGGCTACTAATTTGAGGGAGAAGTAATCAGTTGTCATAATCATAATTCATAGTTATAGTGTAAATATGAAAAACTTAACATAAAAACTTTTTAAAACTAAAATTTTGATCAAATAAATGCACAAATTATAAGAAGGAAAAAAAAAAAAAAGATTTGCAGTTTTTCTGTATAGAAAGCTATTTTTCTAGACACATTTTTTCTTCTGGTTCATCTTTTTAACCTTCATCACCTTCTTGATGAAAGCAAAGGAAACGTGTAGACTTACCTCTTTAAGTGTGAAGGGCAATCCACAAAACTTCAGAGATAAATATTGTCACTGTAAATTGCAGCTTCTGTTTTTTTCAGGCAGTTTGTAATTTTTTATTTTTATTTTTTTCACTGTCAGTGCTGGGTTTCAATAGCCTGCTGCTTAAAGCATAACAGCTGGGAAATAGGGACAGAACAAGCCAGAGTCAACTACTTGCAGAAGTCTCCTTTACTTGTGAATTTCTCTGTGACCAGCATTGCCATGAGAGTGGTAACTGAGCTTAAACTACTGCAAGGACTTGGTTGCTTTTAGATAAGCACTAAAGCTCAGGCATTAGGATGTTTAGGTTTGAGCCAAGTCCTAGGTCAGATTTGGGTTCAGACTCAACAGCATCAAAATCTCCCATTTCAGCCTCAAATGACAGCAGTATCTGGTGATCAGATGACCTAGTATAATTTCTAGAACTTTTTAAGAAGCTAAGAATTCTTGTGATTTTTAACCTCAAAAATAGCCAAAACTAAAGGACTAGATTTTGTTCTGAGAATTTCAGGGAAAACAACAAATAATCTTCTGCTTCATGAAAGAAAAAATGATGAAAGTGTTCAATGCAGTTAGCCAGAATATAGGAAGAACAGTTATAAACAAGTGATTCTGTAGGCAGGTGAGTGTGTTGTCCTCTTCACCTCTGTGGTCCTAGAGCCAGCAATTGATTACTCAATGATGTCTGTTCAGTAGAAAAGGAATCTGGAATATTTCCATGTCCTACCATCTTTTGCACTCATATATATTACCAAAATGATCTGGAAAATGATGTATTGGATCTGCTATTCTGTTCCTGTATCAAGACCATCTCCTATGTTGATTTAACAGTTTGTGAAGATGCAATGATTCCAGAAGGTTCCTGGATTGAAATGAAATGTTTTGGCTTTAAATTTCCACTCCATATCACCATCTTAGATATGTATGCATTTATTTGTAACTATATGCATATATGCATATGCATGTGTGTGTGTTGAATGTTAAGTATTATATCCTTAAATGGATGAAGTATCTTTGTTAGCCTAGTTGGAAATGGGATGGATAACAGAGGTGAACAGTCCTATTTTAAGATCTATATTTTTATACCTGGACCAAGTGTTGGTTTTTTTGTTTGTTTGTTTTCTGGTTTGATTTTGGGTTTTTGTGTGTGTGTGGGGGGGGTTTATTATTATTTTTTTTTAGTATATATAACACTAATTCTGTATTTTGGCTAAGGAATAGGGTAACATAGACCTTACTACAGTCGAATATATCTATCTGGTTTATTGTGTAATTTACTATGTTTAAAAAAAGATGTGTGCTAAATGGTGTCATGTGAATAACAAGTCAGAGAATCTACTGTATAAATCAATGATATAGAAAGATGGTGACTTTCTAAAAGTTGTTTGAATCAGTGACACAAGAAGAGCCTTCAGTCTTATTGTGTTGTCTTTTCAGTTTAACACGCATTAAATGTTTCACATGATCTCCTCACAGTAAATATGATTAAACTTCCTTTCATCTGGCACTGCACAGGACTTCAGTATTGTTTTCTAATTCCAGTGTGGTACCAGAAAAACAAAGTTCCTCAAATTGCAAGCCTTTTTACAACTTTTTTTTTTTTTTTTTAATAGGATGAATATATTTCTTACTCTGAAACATAGGATATTCTCCACTTCTGGGACATTGATGAAAAGCTATAATTAAGGTAAGAAGGAGGTAACTTCAAATTTTTTACAATTTCAGTCTTGCAGCTTCGCATGGGTCAGGAAGTGGTGCCTGAAATTCTTTCTGTACTTTGTTATTTACATTTCATTTAGAAACTCAAGTTAGTTTGTTATATCTTTAGTGCCATAAAGACTCTGTTGTTACAGCAGCTTGTTTAGCTATAACAGCACCTGTGGGCTTTTTTGATTTGTTGTTGGAGATGCCATCGCAGATTTAAATTTTACCAGCCTGTGGGAAGAGATTACCTTTTTACAGAAAACAATCCTTTTTGTAAAGAAATTCACCCTGTAGGAATTTTAAGTCCTGAGGTTCTAAATCTGTGTTTTTAACACTCTACAATTGGAATAAAATTTGAAAACCAGCTATATAACCTAGGACCCTTAACTCCCACTCAAAGAAAATAAGACTTATGGGATTTATAAGCCTTTGATCCCCCTACTCCCCAACAACTAATTTCAGGATTGATCTCTAGGTTGTGTTGTTTTCCACTGAGATGCATTTTCTGGTACACGTTGGATTTGAATAGGTAATGTTCATGTATTAAGATAAAATTATATACTTTTTTCTGGAGGCATAGAGTCACAAATATAAAGTTGCAGCTTTTTAAAGCAGTGGAATGCACAAAAACTAACAAAACCTAGTGGCGATGGATCTGGATATCTCTTGTAGGTAAATCCATGCTATAAGCAGCATTGTGAATAAACTTAAATTATTACATTTAAGATAAGCACAGGTTTGATGGGAGGGAGTTTAGTACTCATAAACAAATGGATTTACTAATGAAATTATCTAAGCTTCCATATGTGTAAATATGTTTAAATATGAGTAATACTATACACACTCTATACCGTCTATAGTTTGCAGTCTGTATTTGTAAGATGATAGAACACATTCTTTACAGAAAATTGCAGATGATCAGTTTCTCTTTTCTTGTTTAATTGCAAATTAAGTCCTCAGTAGTGCAATGGTTAGAAATGCCTTAGTCAGGCCCTTTTAAATTCCTTTTAGAACAGCCAAAAACCTTCAGCAAAGACCATGTTGTGTCCTAAACTTACTCCAAAAAATCAAACACAATTTTCTGAGTTAAACCAAAACTGCAACTTCTTTATCTACTATCATCAAGAATGCATTTTCGCTGCTATATTATGTTATTATATTTAACTGAGTTGGTCACATTTCATTATGTCTTGAAGTGTGAGTTAACTTGATTGATGTAAATTGATAGTTTATATCCAAGATCTAACCCAAGCATCCCAACAGGTGTTAGCAGATGCTGAGAATCTTTTGGTCTTACCCTGTACTTCAAAGCATATGCCGACATTTCAGATGACGTTTCTATATTCCTGTGTGAGAAAACAAGCTATCATTCCTTGTTGAACTAAATACACAGCTTCTGAATAATCAGTTCTTAGTAGCATTGTGATATCTGATAATTTACATGCAATGTGTGAAACTGGAAGTGTGATTTTGACTGTAAATATATCAAAGCATCATTCTACCTGATTTTTATGTTCATTACATAATCTTTACACTAATTTGCTAGCAACTTATTGGATTTATATTACTAAAATTAAGCACAGATTTAAATCCTATGTTTCAAAAACTTACCACTTTCTTTCTTTCAAGTAGCATTCAAGTAATTTTTGGCTGTTTCTGTAGCCAGATGTTTGAGTGGCAAACTATTATCATGAAAGAGACAGAAGGCTGAGTTTGCAAGCTTATATTGAGCAAGACCTAGAATGGGACCTTCTGGAAGTACGAGAATAGAACAAAATGTGGTTTTAATTGTAGGATTAGAATTGGAACTATTTCACTTTTGCAAAAATAAAATCCTCCTTGTTAGCTTGGTGAGCTAGTGAAACATCAGAGATTTGTGAGTTGCTGCTTTCAAAGAGTGGTTAGAAAGTAACCTCTGTAAAATGGATGTAACCTCTGGGGTTCATGCATACTCCCTGCCTGCCCACCTGAACTAGCCCATAGCAGAATCATGCAAACTGTGGCTATTATTTTCCTAAGCCCAGAGCTTAAGTTAGACCTTCCTTAAGTAATAATTTGCTGCTGAATATGGAACAGAATCAGAACTACGAAACTAAAATAACATATGATTCCCAAAATAAAAACCATTTCAGACTTTAAACAAAACCTTATTTTATTCTGGTAGAAACTATTTAGAGGTTTTGTGGTGATTAGAAGGCATTCAGCCACAAATAGAAGGAATGTATTCAAGCTTCAGTATGTTTTATTGCCAGACTTCTAGAGACTCTAAATCCCAAACGTAACTGTGAATGAAGGCACTTTGATTTTTGTTAGAGGCAAGACAAGGCAAGGTAAAGCAAGAGAACACAACCTGTGTTATACAGACCCCACTCAATTGTCACTAGATATTGTACACGTGTAAACATATTGCCTGATTTAAAACAAAACAAAACAAAACAAAAAACTCAAACAAACATTGAATCATCAAATGAAACCTAATTGTAGTATTATACAGATTGTTTGAGACTGACAGATGTAAGTGACTTTATTGGTGCTCACGTCAGTGAAAGGAACAAGAATCTTCTTCCCTTTTAAGACAACATCAACAAAAATAAAAACAAACAAACAAAAAATTAAAAATAACAACATCAAACAACATGCTTTCTTATTGAACAGAAGCAACAGTTTTACATGCAACTGTTAGAGAATCTCTGGATATGTTAATGAAGCTATAGATAGTATATGTCATTCAGGTACTGTCAGAGGAACAGAAGTATCCTCTTCTGGGAATGCATTGTTTGATGTATCTGTCACTGGATGCCATCTGGTCCATTACAAAACAATGTTGCACTTCATAGATATCTATTTGTAGTTCTTCCTAAGAACAGAGCCATTGACAGAATGGGACAATAAGAAGAGGGAAAGGAACCTATTGAATGCACAGATTATTTGAGGATACCTTTCTCCAAAGGCAATCTCCTGTAGTTCTGTGAGTTAAATCACCCTAAATCACAACCTGTTTGATATTTGGAGCCCAGTAACAATAAAAACTATCTTTACAGCATCTTCTAACTTTGCCTATGCTTTATCTAAGGTGTAAAGCAAGAAAACTAGTTGCCTTTGTGCATATGTAACTATCCAACACAGCTTCGTTTGCTGTACAATAAGCTATCCTTCTTGTAATCATCTGTTTATTGAGAAAAAGTTGTTTTCATGTTCATATTACTTAAGGTTATGTTATGAATTTCAATTTTTCGATGCAAAGAGTCTCCCTGAATATACTCCCCATGTTAGGGCCAACAACATTTGTGGTCATTGTGCCCTGTGAAATTAAATGTCTGCTTTTTCAAAGCTTTTCCAAAGGCTAACCATGACCCAAAGGTAATGAACAGGGTACGAAGTCACGGTCCTTCCCACACCAGGCTACAGTGGTCACTATGCACACTGATAGCATCATGATGACTTGGCAAAGAAAACGTAAATGGAACTGTTTTTCATGAGAAAGTACACTTTATTTGAAACCCTGAAGCTTAGAAAAATCATATTTATTATGGCTTCAAAATAATTTTAGACATTAAGAGGAGGAATATAATGTTCTGGGGATTAAAATATATAAGGTATTGAATGAAACAGAATTGAACAAGTGTTAACAAAAGAAGCCATTTGAGTGAAGTTCAGGTGCTCTCAACATTCTTTTTGTAACAATTTAATGATTTTTTTCTTTATTTCTTGTCAGAATTAAGAAAAATAGAACAAATCTCTTTGAATTTGTTTTGCATTCAATTCTGTTCAACAATGATTTTACCAATAGAGTTGAAAGTTGAGTTCTCCTTTTTCTGTGTTGGTGATTCTCTTGCCAGTTAAAGAGGTATCAGAATGCCCTAGAAGATGACCAATTTTGGAGGATTGGCTTTTGCATGACTAGAAACTAGACTTAACCAAACCAGTTTATGGTCTTGTACAAAGAAGCTGGCTTCCTTGGGCTCTTTCTGAACTGACCAGAGCAAGAGTTCAGGCCTTCACTATGCTGAAATATCCGACTCTGTGCAGGACAGTCATTTCAGAAAAACACTGAGGCGGACGATCAGACCAATCCCTTGTTCAACAGTCCTTCATGTACATAGTAAAGGAGTCAGATTTATCTTTCTGTTTCTTGCTGAATAAGGAGGGACTAGTGAGTTCCAGCCTGGGGGATGGCATCCAACTTCCAAATAGCATAAGTAAAGGGATTGGGGGTTTAGGATGTGTTTTTTGATCTGTTTTCAGGGTTTTTTTCTTCTTTTTTGTAATTTAATTTGGTAGCTATTATCAGAAACTATGATTTCAGCTATGGCAGTGCAATAAACTAGCTACAGGGCTTTTAAAACAGAATTAAAACAAGACATTAGCCCAGAAAAACCACATTGTTTACTGGTGGTGTGATAAAATCAGAGAGCATGTCATAGCAACTAAACAGATCACCAATGCAGCTGACCGGTTTGTTTATCAGTCTCATTGTAGCAAGTCTATCATTATTTCTTGCACTGCTAAACATCTACATCTCAATTTTCTGACAGTATCTGGAATTGGACTTTGTGACCCAGTTAATCCTTTCTAGTTTCCAACATTCATTACACAGCAGTAGTATTATAAATAACATATACATAAAAACTTAATTATGATAATTGGTATTTTGTACTAGATACATCTCAGCTAATATATCAAATCACAGTATATGCACAATGCCATTATCTCCCTTACATTGTATAAAAAATTTTGTAGAGATAAGGGAGATATTATTATATTATACCAAGATGTGTTATATTCTCATTTCCTCCATTGTTGCATATGGAATTCAAAAGCCTTCTTAGTGTACTTTCCAAGGGGATTTTTGTTGTGCTTTCTTTTCATAATCTTTATTCATACTCTGTTTAATTCTAATGATAGCTTTAGGCATAATTTTCTATACTTAAGTAGATATGGAGAATAGCAGTATCAGATCAACATCTAGAACCAAATCCATTATGTGTGTGTCAAAAAAAAAAAAAAAAAAAAAGTGAAAAAGTTGAAGGTAACAGCTCTTTTGCTACATTTGTACTGTAAAGTTCATGAAATAAGGTATTCTGGGACAGATCTTGAGCTTAGGGTGCAAAATCAGCTTTTTCTGGTGCTTCCTATTTTTCTGACCCAAAATACCCAGGAATTTGGGTATTTTCATGGTGTGGTTTCCTTATATGATTGTCAAGAAATGCTGGTATTTTCATGGTGTGGTTGGTAAATTATTGCTATGGTAGAGTTAACCAGGATAACTGAGTATCTAACTACTAAGACATTATTGAGCTGTGGGGCAAATAATATCAGTTCTTGCTTCTGAATTTCAGCAATTTCAATTGGTGAAAAGTTATAAGAAAGTACTGAATCTTCTGCTATGAAAGAGAAAATGTTTAAAGGTGGCTAATGCTATTACTGCCTGATAGAAAATCAAGTTTCTAAAGTCTGTTTATTTTCTTGTGTCTCTGTGATGTGACAGGAGAAGGTGATGTCTGCAGTTACAGGGAGACATCAGTTACAGTGCTGTTCATAAATATCGTTTGTTCGGCAATAATGTCTTATCTGTCTGCTTTTTCCTTTCTTCAAAAGGCAGCTTTTTCATGAGTTTCTGATTTTGAGATTTCTTTATTCTTTAAAAAACTTACATGATGGTAAAGAGGACCTATAACTTCACTCTGACAGATGGAATGTTTCAGGGGGGCTTGTTTAATCCAAAGCAAGGTATTCCAAAGGTATTTTCAAGATAGGTAAAAGTACAAGCTCAGCTTGACAGTGGGATCAAACGTTTAAAATAACTGATTACAGAATTCCTATGAAAAAATTAGATGGAAACCCTGGGTACAATAATAAAAAATGCAAGGAAGTCTCCACTGAGCTTTCTCCCTCATTTTTTTTTTTCTTTTTAATTTTTGTGGAGTATTACTATTAAAACCTCATGATGTCAATGCCTTGCCAGAGCTGCTGGCTGAAACTGCATCGTGAGTTCCCCTGTGTACCAACACCTGATGTGCTGTTCATTGACACCCACCAAATTCACATCACTGCTGCAGATGCACTTAGTGTTCAAGTAAAACTCCAAAAATTTGCTAACCTAAGCTTCTATAAAATGCCAGTGTAAATGATTTACACAGATGGCTTAATCCACTTGAGTAAACCAGTGCTTAATTTGAGAGGAATTTATTATTATTATTATTTGTTGTTGTTGTTGTTGTTGTTGTTGTTATTATTATAACAAAAAAGGAAGTTATTATATTATTTCATTTGTTAATTTCTTATGCAAATACCTGCTTGAACCTTTCACTCTTACTCATGGCATCTTCAGTGAAAGTGTTAAAGAATTATTTCCTTAATTATAATTAACTATGATTACACATCACACTTTGTTGTGATGTGTGGTGTTGTGCTTTGTGTCCCAGAACATGGAATTTCTTTATAATAAAAAATTTAAAGTGTAAATACAGTGAAATTAATATATGTTAGATATAATTGCAAGGCTTTCCAGGGAAGAGTTAGGACATGCTGGTTGGTTTTGGGCTGGCCAAATCACACTCTGTCAAACAACTTTCAGGCAGTGTTGGGAAATTAACACAGCTAAGGATGATTCCCCACTTGTAGTCTTGATGCAGGAGGGTAACTAGATTTAATGACAAGGCAGCAGGTTGTTCCATGCTAGCTGGCCTCTACCCAAGGATAGTGCTGGGCACATTCAGGCCACCAGTATAGATATTCATGGCCCTGGTGCTTATGCTTGCTCTTCACTGCATTGACATGTGCCAGAGACCTTCGAGGCTAACCAGCATGTGCCCTCAGATGTCTGTGTTACAATTTCTCTAATTAGCCTTTGCCCTAAAGTTAGAGGCACAACACCATTACCTTCTGAACACCCTGGAGAGTTGCTTTGTCAGCTATTCTGGAAGGACTGCAGTTTTAAGACTCACCCCAGCCATGGCAAAAGACTTCCCTGCTGTGATCAGAATCAGCTGTGTTGCTCCACAGAGATGAAAAGAATATTTAACCCAAAACATTGAATAAATGACTAGTTGCATGAATATTAACTAACGCTAGAACTTCTTCACTGCTCCAGCATTTCACCAAGCTTCTGAAGCCACCTTGCAGATTTTGTCATTTTCTCAAGATATAGCATGCTCTGAAGAGATCTTCCCTCCTTTCCCTTTTCCCTGAGGTCACTAATACTTCTATTAAGAAAAATTGCTTACAGGAATTTGCTTCCTCTGTAGTGCAAGATACTTCCACCTAATGATACAGATGTCCATCATTCTCTATAACTGGGTATCAGGAGATCACATGAGACAAAAGATGACTGTGTCACTTCCATTATTTCTTTAAAATGACTTTATTATTATTTCCATTGTAAATCTAATTATATTTCATTATATTTTTTTTGCATTTTTATTTTAGTCTTCCTTCTTTGTTTACAGCTTTATCATCCCAAGTGATATGTATTTTTTATGAGCTATGTGTTATGAGGAATAATACAAAAATACATAATGTATAAAGTAAAGACTTTTAGGATTCATGTTTAACTCGCTACAACTTTTGCATGCTCTCTACATATAACATCCAGACACAGTTAAATGTTCTTTTGAGGAGGAAATTTTAAAAAAATATAAATTCCCTATTTGATAATTTGAAGGAACATTGCCGCAAACATAAATTTGATATGATGTCAAAATCTGTATAATTAACCCATTCATAAGTAACTGTATAAATTCAGTTTAGCAATCTACTGAAAAGCAAAACCACTGTGCAATTACGCTGCAATTACAAGTTAATTACATAGATATTACAGCATCTGCATTTTACTTATACTGTCTTTTCCAAATTATAGTAATTAACCTTGCAGCTTCCAAGTTTTACCTTGCATAACAATAAAGCACATGACCTGGTTAAGTGCAATTTTTCTGCTCTTACGTTCACTTCATATAAAAATCTTACATGAAATACTGACATAATATCCTTTCACTAGCTAATTTAAATTGAGAGTTCCTTTAAGACAGTAGACAATAGTATGTTTATAATTTATAAACAATATCTGACTAGAAATAAATAAATAAATTATTATGTGTATTTATTTATATAATTCAAGATTGTCCATAAAATAATAAGATATCATTTAGATCTGGGTTTAAAAAGCTTTTAAGTGCAGTATTCCAGACTTTCTCTCATTTCTGAGTTAAAAACTAAGGTTTGGCTTCATCCTTCCTAACTTAAGATACCTAAGAAGGAATGAATTGCATTTCCTTACTTCATTTTCTGTAAAGGGAACTTGACTGCCTTGAACTAACTCATACCTTGCAGGGCTGGTTTTGGTAGTGTTTACTGACTTCCAAATTTAGTAGGTGCCAAAAGCCAGTTTTCCCCTCCCCATCAATCTCTGTGCTCCTCTTTCTCATAGCCATTGGCACCTGACCCACTGCTGCCTAATATGCCTGCACAAGAAATATATATGTACAAGGATTGTATTGTCAGTGCAACTTTTTATACTGAATAACAGAATATGAGTATTTATGACTTTGCCAATGATATTAAATATTATCTTTTATTCAAAAGGACATGTTTAAATTTGTTCTGAAGTATACTTTGCTTTCAAATCTATAGGCACAAAAAAAAGTGAAGTTTGATATCCTGTTTTCAGACAGGTTGATCCTTATGCTTCCTGCTATTATTCCACAAATGTGATAAGTGCTGTGTGTAAAACAAAGTACAAGCCTTGTCTAGATAGTGTTGATAGCCTAAACCAGAGATTATAGGTGCATCAAATGCAAAGCAGAGGATTAGGAAGAAGTGAAGTAGTCCTGCTTCACATGTTAAGCATTATTTCCAGAATGAGACTCATCTAAGTCTTGTCTTTATTATTATCAAAATCAGACTTTCAGTAGATATTTTAAAGTCCTGATTTGTTCTTGACTGTCATGGATTTTCTTTTTATAAAAGTAGCCTAATACATACCCAGAATTACACAGAATTGCCTTGATTGGAAAAGACCATCAAATGCAATCATTAACCCAACACTGGTAAGTCCCTTAAGCCATGACTAAACCATGTCCTTCAGCACTATGTCTACATGACTCTTCAATCCCTCCAGGGATAGGTACTCCACCACTGCCCTGAGCAATACATTCCAATGCCTGATAACCCTTTCAGGAAAGAAATTCTTCCAAATATACAAATCTTTGTTAAGAATCTGTTATGTTGGGCTCCAGCAGAAATGCACTTTATCTCCTGAAGAGGGGAAAAAAAGATACAAGAAATTTGAAGGCTGGATGCTGACAGGACCATCTGAAAGTCTAATCATGACATGTTGTACAACCTTTAATTTCATGAGCCTATTCATTCACAGTTAATCAATGATGTAATTTTGAATAGTGAAATTAAGACATTTTGCCTCAGGAATAGAAAGTAATTCAAAAAATTACAGACAAAGTAATATCAGCAACAGAGACTGGTGATTTCCTGTTCCTCATTATGACAAACTTCAATTTAAAGTTAGCACATTTTATCATAAAAAGAGAAATTAAAAAAAAAAAACCCTGATATATATGTTTCACATCCATACATGTAAAGTGATACCAAGAAAGCAAACAAAGGATCTATGGCACAAATGGGAAAATAATAATTTTATTAAGATGAGGGAGAGAACTGTATTATGTATCTGTATTAGAGGAGCAGATTAATGAGATTTTTTAGATGGCTGTATATGTTATTTTTTTCTTTATGTTCATCCTGGTGTGAACAAACCATGAAATAATGTCACACCAGAAGCGAATGTTTGTTCTTAAACCTTTATTTACCCATAACAATAAACCCAAGAAAGAATTTTCCTATTCAGATGTACACTAAAGAATAAATGACCTTGTGTCATTTTTTTTTCTTTCTCCTGGAGTTTAGGTTTAATTGATATATATATTTTTCTTCCTTGGTAAACATGTGGGATTTGACTAAAAATATTTTTATTTCTCTGTTCACTGACAGTGCCAATGAATATTCCTTCATGCCTTATAAACATTTGGAATAATTATATTCACTACAGTACACATAAGTGAATCAGGGAATAGGGGAGAGAATAGGAGTAAAGGTCAGGAGACTTGTAGGTTGAGATAAGAACAATTTAATAATTAGAGTAAAATATAATTAAAATAGTAGTAATAATAATAACAACAACAACTATATGTATTATAAATGAGTGATGCAGAGTACAATTGCTCACCACCCGCTGATGACAATCCCGGAGGAGTGAAAAGGAACCCCAAAACCGAAATCGCAATCCCTGAAAAGTGAGCCTGAGCAATTCCCGAGAGAATCTCACCCCTTCTGGTCAGCTCTGGTTAATATACTAAACATGATGTGATATGATATGGAATATCTTAATGGCACATCCAACTGTCAATTCTGGGGTTTGCTCACTACTACACTTTTCTTCTCCTCCCCCCTTCCAGTCCTCTGCTCTTGCAAACTGCCCAAGCATGGTGTCCTTGTAGTTATCAATATTGTTCTCATAACAATCTCCGCTGAAACCAAAACACAGTGCTTTCCAGCTACTAAGAAGAAAATTAACCCTATCCTAGCAAAAACCAGGACACTGAGTGAAATAAAATCAAGTTCAATGTATTTCTAAAAGACATCAAAACTAGGTTGCACTTTTGAGAGTGGGAAGGTAAAGTCAGTGAACCAGGACTTGTGCTCTTCTATATCTTAGCAAGGTTAAAAAGGACAATCTTTTGCATCAGAAGCAAGTTGCTATTATTCAGGAAAATAACTAATGGTCTAACTCTGATTACAAAAAAAAAAAAAGTTAATAAAAATAGTTCATGAGAAACCTGCTGGGCACATCTAAACCTGCCAACTGAAGTAAACAGATTGGTGGAAGAGTAAAATATGCAGATGCAGGAACAACATGCTGAATAGCAAGACCACACCAGGAAAAGAACTATTCAGGGAGGTTTTTGTTTTGTCTTTATCATTTTTTCCCAGGTAAATTCCCTGAAGTTTCTTGTTTAGTTAGCATTTGATGTCTAACCTACCTCTTAAATATATGATACAAAGCTGTTAACACTCCACTCTTGTTTGGTTTATACACTGATTATTTTAGAAACAGGTACAGACTGGTTCAAAGACTTCTGAAATCAAAGGACAAACTTTCATTACTTTTATTAAGCTTTGGAAAAAAAAGCCCTCCTTGTGGTTAGTGTTCTTGCAGCGTAAGATGAATAGTGGGCTGATAGATACTTTCTTTTTAGCAGGGCTAGTTTTTAGTGAGGTTGCTGCAATCTGAAGCCAACTTTTGTATGTATTTTTACATCTACATTCACATGTTTCTTATCAACTTAAACATTTGAAGGGCATAATTAGGGAATCTCACTAAGAGTCTGCAGTTCTGATATCCTCATTTTCTGATTCGGCAAAACAGGAAGGAATGAGTCTAGAAAAAAATGTTACCATTTTATCATATCTGTCACTTCAATAGCCAAATGTATCAGATCTCTGCAAATTTGGCTATTAGTGTGCCCAGAGTAAATTGCTTCTATTCATAGACCATTGTGCATTTCATCTAAGTATTCCTGGAAAATATTTCCTAGCTGTAGGTTTAAAATTAATCAATCAATTTTTGTTTTTATAGCACCATTCTGGAAAATCCACTCATAACTCTTTCAGTAAGAAAGATAAGAAAAAACAAATCCATACTCTCCATTTAAAACTAAAATATCTGTCATCTTGACTATGTTCACTGAAGACATTTCAGCTGTGGAAATTCCAGTAGATTTATACCTGTAGCAACTTTTAACTTCAAAACTAAAAAAATATGCATGGGAAGTAGTAGAAGTGTCCTGGTCACAAAGAAGAATATGGAGCCAATCAGCCCTTTTATTTGAACCCATAAATCAGGTCCTAATTTCTTCATTTGTGAAAATTAGAAAATATTTTAAAGGCATTTCTTCAGGTCACAGTGTGGCTGCTGAAGGTAAACTGTGAGATTACTCACAGTTACTCACAGATGTCAACAATGTGGAGGTCTGCAGCTGAGTTAGGCTCTTCTCAGGGTCATGAACAGAAACAGTCTCTTATGGGTCAGGTCAGCTCACTTGTTCTGGACGTTTTGAGTCATGCCCTTTAAGTGCCTGTTTCTCCCTCTTAATCATAAAAGGTGTTGAGCATTATTAGCTCTGGTGCAGACATCTGTGAAGGCCTCTCCTGTTCATCAAACGAGTTTTAGTATGAACTACAGCCCAACGTCATAGTGAAACTTCTGTTAAATAGCCAAATAGAACACAAATATAATGAGAAACCCACCAAATCCCACCTCAGACAAGACATGAATGACATGAGTTCACATATTTTAATAGTTTATATTTAATAATGTCATAAGAGATTTGGAAGAAAATAATGTAATGAAATTATGAAGCACTGGCTATATTCACTAACAGGTAAATTTTGTCATCAGAATAACTAACATTTCAATACAAATGCTATATCCACCTTAATATATTAATATTAAAGCTGGAAACTTATACAGACAAGTGTCCAAATACATTCAAAAGCTAGTTCCTCAGTAAAATGAGGCACTGAATGGGTTGAATGTATACTACATGACAGGTTTTATCAGATGGTTCATTGACCCCTATTCCTGTAAGTCATCCAGAGAAAATTATATTAGCACTTTGGGCAGATGTTGAGAGCAGAGCTAGAGCACTTGCCAAAGCACATATAGAACTGGGCAGCTGAAGAAATGTGCAGGAGGAACTAAATGAAGGAATTTGAGCAATACTCACAGAGAGCAAAATTTTGGGATCCAACTTGGAATTCAGAACTTTGAAGAATAGGAGGGGAAAGTTTCTTCTCCCATATAAAGTGAATTTTCTGCTTCTGTTCATTTCAGTGTCTCCTTGGATGTTTTTCAGAACTTGTTCCTGTCCTGAACTGTGTCACATTTCTCATCTAAACACCTTGTCCCATGTTGCTTTGCTCAGTTGTATTTTATTTTGTGAGGGTCCTGATTACCTTGTCCCATTTTTTTTTTTTTTTTTTTTTTTGGGTGTGGTTTGGGGGGGGGGGGGAGGGGGAGGGTCCATCCACCTTTCATCTATGTGTTATCACATCTACCAGTATATTTCAGCAACATCATATCTATCCTACACTTATTTTTGCAGGTAGAGTGCTGTTTTGTCCTACAGAATAAGTGCTTCTATTCTGAATATGTTTCAAAAGTATTTTTAATAGTGAAAAAATACAAGAGTGACAAGGTCACTTATCTCTTGCTGTCAGGATGCATCTGCATTTGCTGACAGGCTCTTTCTTCCTCTGGCAGGCTTAAAACTTCCTCCTTTCATCTGTTCTCAAGGTAAATGAAAGTCCTATATGCAAACAAGGGTCTGTTGAAACAGACCTTCACTCACACCGTGCTCTCCTGACCTGAGTTTGCTCATTTGGTAACAGTAGGATTCCAGTCATGCAGCTTTACCTAAAAATTAATCATCTAATGCTATCAGTTAAGCCACCTATGCTCTTTTAGTAATCCAGGGATTTTCAGACTGTGGAAGGTGGCTTCCCCTCCTCTTTGTGAAAAGTGGCAAATACTAAAGGTGGACATGTCTCTATAATATTGTCTTTCCTGGCTTAGCTGGAGGGCATCAATCATGTAGCAATTGGAAAGTGTTAACTCATTCTGCTGCACACTGTCTCTCAGAAACTTAGCAACTAAGGTCCCAGCCAGTCTTGTCCTAGGAGGAGAGATCAAGCTCCTTCGTATCCCTTCTGGAAGAGTCTGGGCACCACAAAGCTTGCTAGTCCCAAATGCCTACCTTTCTCACTTCTTTCAGCACACCAAAGAAGATTGATTTCCCTCTCCATTTCCCTGTGACCATTTCTTTAACTGGAGCAGCAAGCAAAAAACACGAGGGGCTGCTGGCAGGGGCAGGAAGGAAGATTGTATCATGAGCAAAGCTCTTTATAGGTCAGTCAGAGAGCCAACAAACTCTGCATGCTTACAGTAAGAGTCATATTGAGGACTCCTATAAAGGCTAAAGTAATGTCTTAAGTCAGGAAAATAAAATAAAGCCTCCAGAGCTCAATAAACTGCAAAGTTTGCTTTCAGTCACTCAAATGCACATTCAGAAACTCCATGGAAAAACATAGATTGCAAAGTTGTCAGTATTTTTAGTATGTGTGCAGTAAACCACCAAAAAAAAAATTGCACAGATTTAAGTAGACTGCAGTTATCTTTGTCACAATGAAGAAAGAAGCTACTTATTTTTGAAATAACTTTAAAGGTATAAGAGCATTAGCATGTAGCAAAGTATTTTGTCATCATAAGTACTTTTTATTGACAAGAAAGAATTTCAGGTTAATTACCTGATTTCTCAAAGCTCTTAGCTATCCACTTCCCAGCCAGTAAGTATTGAACGTTTAGTGATCTCTGATTTCTTACAGACTTGTCTTGGCATCACTTACTGATGACTGTCCTGGGAATGTCCCAACTTTCAAAATAGTCATGTGCTTTCTACCGCTTAAGGTTGTCAATAAATTTAACAGGTCTAGTAAGAAAAACACATCCTTGTTTGTCAGACACAGGGAACACAAGGGCATCGTCAGATTGCCACTGTGGAATTCGATGGGTCAGATTGCCCTGAACATTAACTAGCATTTCATACTTCTAACCTTCACCTTATAGAAGGCTCATTAGTGAGATGTTGCATAAACCTAAGGGAATTTTAGTGTTTGAAGAGACTATATTCTTATAGGATACCAGAGAGATTTGCACAGGAAGCTAAAAGACTTCAGAGGCAGCGTAAATATTGTTCAGATGCTGCACTTTAATTATTTGTCTTTGATGAAGCTTTTTGCTTCAGTTCTTTGACAGCTTTCCCAAAGATATTGTAACTATATCTCTAGATTTTGAATAATCTTTACACGTGCAGGGAGTAGTTTTATTAAAATATATTTATGCACACATATGCAGTTGCATACATGCACCTTACATTCCTCATGCATCTTGAGGTGTGAGAAATGACCAGGAGAAAAATCCCAATTTTGCTCCCAAAGGGGAACCCTGTAGCCTGGTTTCCAATGACTGAAATCATCAAGCCTAGAATTTATAACTATTTAAGGCAACTGTTGCTTATTTTTTCTTGGAGTGCTACAAGCAGCAAGTGCCATATTCAGTATAGCACATAAACCATGATCAAAGTCTGAGTAATAAATAAAATGGATTAAAGAAGAAAGAGAAGGAAGAGATTAAGGAGAATATAGACTAAAATAAAGACCATAAGAAGGAACTTCATACTCTTCTTGGTCTATCGGTATTCATCAGTGGCTCCTGTAGGGCTGATTTATTCATAAAATCATAGTATGGTTAGGGTTGGAAGGAACCGTAAAGATCATGTAGTTCCAACTCCCCTGTCATAAGCATGTAGTTATCTTCAGACTTTTCCCATGTATCCAGTTATTTGTAATCCCACTGAACAATAGAGAAGTTCTATTTCCAAATTGTACATTATGACTTTTGAGGAAAGAGTTTAAAATTCATCACATGTGTAAAAACAAATCAAGCTGACAGAATGCTCAAATATACTGTGCTGTCTGGGTTTATAATTGAAAAACTCTCTGCTGCTTGAAATAAGTGAAATAGAGCAGAAGAACTAGCAGAAAAGCAGGAGATCAGAATTAAACAAATTTGTGTAAATAAATCCCACTCACTCATCAGGTAGAGGAATTCATTTTCTCTGTATTTGGCTTTTCTGTCAGATAATGTGAATAAATATTGGTTGGGAGCGGAGGGCAGAGGTCATCCAGATTGTTATTTATTTATTTTGTTTCACTTAAACAGTCTTGTGTGAAGTTCTGGGACAAAAAAAAAAAAAAGAATGAAAGGATGTGTTTGATCACAATTCATAATGCTACTGGCTCAGTTCTCCTCTGGGATGTTAGAAGTCCACTATTTGGTAGCCCAGTTTAGTTTTCAGATGTGCACCACCTGATGCAAAATAGGTATCTGGTTTTGTCTAAGCATCACTGTAAACAACACCAGAGGGTTTTGGTTGGGAATGTATTTACCTGAACATTTAACACTGGTTATATATCCAGTCTTAGCACAGTTTATCAAAAATTATAATTGCTAGTTTAGTTTTGATCATTTCCTTAAGTAAAAATTATTCTACTGGGTGGTTATAGATTAATTATTTGGTGGTGTTTTCTCTTTAACAGGATCTCTGAAATTATTGGAGTGAACTCTTCCCCAATGCTCCAAAACCTCCTTAATAATAAATACTAGATAAACAGTTGGGTTGGCCAAACTGGGTGATAATCCTTGATAATTATGTATGTCACAGGGCCAGTGCCTAGGAAGAGGGATTGAATGTTAGCAGGAAGCCAGCTTTAGTGTTGAGGCAGTGGTCCATGTAATTGTGCGCTATTTCTCACTGAATTTGATGGGACTTCACACAGGCTAAAAAATCAAGCAATGCCAAACTGTTATGATCAAAAAAAAAATAGTCACAGGTTAGTTCCATAATACATGATGCCTCTTCCAGCCCTTCCACCCTGTTGGTAGCATGATTGAACTCATACTGCCCTGGGATCAATCATTAAAATAAAGAAAGGAAGGGATTTTTTAAAGTTTAATTTATTTTCCTCCCATAATAATTTTGCCTGGACATGTTTCCTGGGATCCAACTAATTTGTCATTTTTGCTTACAGCATCCACCAGTTTATAGAGCAATGGGGGTCAAATAAATTTTATGAGTTTGGCAACAGATTATCAGATAAGACAACTCTGAAAAGTGGTTAAAATATGAAAGAAATCTAATTAGAGGCTGTTTCTGATCTCTTGGACTCAGTGTAAGAAAAGCAGTTGTGAGAAGAGCAGCACATTAACGCTTATGTCTGTCTGCTGAAAGACATTATTTCAGAAGAAAATGACATTAAAAATGTAGATAAACTTTCAAACCACAGAGGACTTTATTTGTCTTTTTGAATTGCTGATATACCAAGTGCTGTGCAGTGAAGACTTTTATTCTGTGGTGTCTATCCATCAGTAGCTGTGGCATTGACATCTAAATGCCAGAGGTGATCACACATAATTTTCTCATCTGCCCTAGTCATCTTTCCAGGAAGACAACCAACATAAGTACCAGTGCTTACGTTACTAAGTTATAATCATTCAACAATGACTATTTTACAAATAGAAATCCTAGGTACCAGTGGCCATTAAATTCAAAATTTGTTTCCTTTTTATAGCATGTCTGAGGTGTGGATAAACCTCGAGTTCTACTTGGATCAACATTGAAAATTTCAAATGTTTATCCAGACCTAGGGAGTCTGCAAAACAATCCAGAAGTCTCTTGGTTGGAGATTTCTGGTGCCTTCCTTAGCAACTGAAAAACGGAAGTTCAAACTGATTTTATGAAATAATTTGGAAACTTTGTACATTTTTGTTTTGAAATTTAGATAAGGTTTTCAAGGAGAAGTTTTTCATACACAAAGTTTTGCAACAGCCCAAATTTGAAAGCTTATACAGGGACATAAATGTATCTTGTGCTTCTGTGATAAACTCCTCAAATGGTACCTGCACAGAGATAAGTGCTAACCTCAGAGAGAATTCAGCTGCTAAAGGGCTAAATTTTGTGTTATACTGAGGTTAGAAATGGATTTGAGGGAGGGAACATCTAAAACTTGTTAAATATGATACTATTTTCCTCCTTGTAAAAGCCTTGTTTAATAATGTAGGTAAATGTAGTTTTTCCCTGTAGACTCAGTCACAGTCAACTAAGCTAAGCTCAGGATGGGACCTGGAGAAGATCCACACTGTCATTAACTTTGACTCCCTGGGTGCCTTTCCCTAGTTCATCTCTCTACCCAACTTTTCCAAATTATCTGTTTGGGAAATTACCTAATTGCCCATCTCCCAAGAGTTCTCACAGAACTATTTAATTAGTCTGTAAGGTGCTCTTGAAACTATATATTTATTTCATTTTTTTATAGTATGTCTGATTAAGTGCTCGATGTGCAAACTTTGTTCAAAGTCATTGGATTTTTTTTTTTTTCTTTCTTACTCTATTTTTTTTTTTTTTTTCTTCCAGCAGACTGGATGAAAAGGGAGACAGTGACTAAAGAGCTCAGACTTTGGATGTAGCACCTTTCTATACTTGTTAGTGCCTGCTTTAACTCCCCAGTCAACCATTCCCTTGACTAAGTGACGGAAAAGGTCTATTTCCCAGTTCTAGAGCTAGATGATGATGGTGGTAATTTCATTATATTTTCTCCATTAGTTTCAATTTATCCTTTTAATTAAAATGTAAAGGAATGACAGATCCCCCATGCTCATTCTAAGTCTTTACTGAAAGTTCAACATCCCAAGTGGGACCTGAACTCACATTATCACAGAGCAAAAGTTCAAAGCACTAAAACAGGAAACATTAATGCGTCAAGCAAGTAAGCTAGCACTTACCAGGATCAATTTTCCACTTAGGCAGCCTTTGCCCAATTGCGCTAACTCCCACTGAATCTATACCCACTAATGGATCAAAGCAGAGAAGCTAGGAATTCTAAAATCAACAATTCCCAAAGCTCATTAATATTACAATTGCACCCACCAGCGTTGCTGTGAGAGGCAACTCTTTAAACATTTGTTTTAATAAAGTTGGATTTGAGTTTTCTTCTTTTTGTCAAGGGAGGACTTTTGACCCAGTATGAAAGTTTGGCATCATAATACTTTTAATTGAGTTGCAGACTGGATGATTATTATTTATACAATAAGTTTGCATGGATGTTCGATGAAGTACTAAGATACTATAGATAAAAACAAGGACTAGAATGTGGGATATTCAGTACTGAAAAGACTTTTTCTCATTGGCATATATTATATTTGATTACCACTATTAATTCCTGGATGTAGCAGACCACCACAATTCAGTTAGTCTTTAAATTCTCTTTCTACTCCCACCCAGATAATCAAAGTCTTCAGAACATATAAACACGCAACATTAGAGCTTTAACTTGTTCTTTTAAAACTGATATTAATGTTAGAAATAGAGAAAAAAAAAATCAGTGAATGGCAAGATGGCAATGAAAAAATAATATGGAATTTATCAAAGTATTTGAAAATAATGACACTTGAAGATTCTTTTCAATTTTGCTTCTCTTTCTTGTTTTTTATTGCTTGATTTAAAGAGGTGAGCCCAATGCATATTCTCTCAGTTAAACCATAGTTATGTCCTCAGCTTTAAAATTCCTGCATTGATGTAATGAAGCTGGAACAAAAACAGCAATTCAATGGAGGTAAAACAATATCAACAGCAGTTTTCTAGATAAGGACTGTAGATGTTGTTGCTGCAACTATCCTTTTGAGGTGTCTACCAAAGACTGAAGTGCTAGACTCCCACAGTGCTGCAATGTTGAAGCTAGTATATTACAAAAGCATATTTCGGATTTTGGTATTATCTGGTAGCTGAACTGACCCTATAATGTGACCTAGAAATGATGGTGTGCAAACTGTACAACCTATACTACCCAGTAAATAAAGGTAGTTTTGCTGTTGATAAGCTGTTCTTTATGGATTTGGCTAAAAAAAAAAAAAAAAAAAAAAATAATAAAAAAAATCTTAGTCTTGAGACGAAAGTCTCTGTCGGGTAAAATAATAAGCAATTCCAGGCAGAAATCTACACATGAAACACATCTTGTTTTGCAATAGCTTCACAATTCTAGCCTGTGAAATGCACTAAACCTCAAATTACAAAATAGCTACCTTTCAAAAACTGGATACTGAAATAACTTCTGCAGCAAAATTTCTCTTTGTATATTAAAATACCATCTACACATTGTTACACATTATAAAATGCATTGCCTTGCCATGGAAAATAGGAAGAGCTTTAAAAAATGAACAAACAAATAAACAACAACAACAAAAAAAACAAACACACTCCCCTACCATCTTATAAGGAGCTCTCTGAGAACTATATTGCTTAAAGTATCTTTGGAAATAATATAGATGATACAGCAAACATCAGGTAACTGAACTGTCGGTACTCAGTCCTGAATGAATGTACAGGGGAGACAGTATGATTTAATTATTCACATCATAGTTTAAAAACCCCTGATAAGTATAAAGTTGATGTGCTGTAAATGACTGACAAAATAATAATAGTAGCAAGGATTTGATCTGCATGCATTACAGCCGAATAATTCTCTATATAATAATTCAGAGGTTCACTAAAGAGAAACTAACATCTTTCTGTTGTCAAGGTTGAGTTGGTTTCTCATTATAAGCCATATTCTAACAATTTCACAAATACAATCAGTTGTAAGGGAAGCTGGTAGCAATCAGTACATTTAGGTTGCCTGACACACTTCATTATAAAGTGTAACAGTGATATTTTTTTTCCTCTGAGAAGCAGTAATACCATTTTTTTCACATGATCACAGGGGATCCCTACCTCCCTTAGTGAGTGAATTCAGACACAAAATTATGTTTGCAAGGGCAATCGTTGGTAGTTGCTCAGCTTTACAGCCTGAGTAACATTATTGGAATTTTGTTTATTTTCCCTTTAAGTGCCATTTAATGCATACCATTTAATATCTATTATCTATTTATATAAAAATGACAGAGACTTTTTTTTTTTTTTTTCCCCTTTAAACCCCAAAAGCTGCCTTTTTCATGACATTCTCTATTTTTCTGATACTACTCATTGTTCCCTTCTTACCTCTTGGCATTTTTTCAAAACTATGTACTAAAAAATGTCAAAGGAAATTTAAATCACAAAATACATAAAGTTCTATGAAAAGTCAAACTGAGAATCTATTGCCTACATGCAGCATTCATTTCTCTGCAGTAGATGATGAACTACCAATTGATAAGTATCAGAATTCTATCTAAATCCTATGTATATGCCCTTAATTTGATGTTAGAGAATTATAGAATCACGGAATCATAGAATGTATTGGGTTGGAAGGGACCTTCAAAGGTCGTCTAGTCCAACCCCCCTGCAGTGAGCAGGGACATCTTTACTAGAGCAGGTTGCTCAGAGCCCCATCCAGCCTGACCTTGAATATCTCCAGGGATGGGACCTCCACTACCTCTCTGAGCAAGCTGTTCCAATGATCCACCACCCTTGTATTGAATAACTTTTTCCTAATATCCAACCTAAATCTACCCTTTTCTAGTTTAAAACCATCACCCCTCATCTTATTGCTACCTGTCCTTGTGATCAGTTATTCCCCAGCTTTCTTATGAGGGAAATTGAAGGCAAAATATATTCAAGATGAACTAGGATGAAGTCTATGTCATGTCTTCACTGCCAGCAGTCTGGTTTGCACTCTTCACATGCCAAGCAGGAGCTCATAGTTTAATCCTCAAGAATATTTGCTCAATATAGAGATGGACTGAGCGAATACTCCCATCTGAATGGTTAATTTGAAGGAAGAACACTGAAATACACTAAAACACAGAAATTACTTCCCTTGGTGTGACATGCAAAGAAAACCACAGACCACCCCAAGTCCCCCTGGTTAGAGCACCAAACACTGCAGAACAAGACTCTTACCTGGGTCTTTGTATGCATCTAATGATTAATAAACACTCTTAATATGCACAGCAGCATTTTGGGTTATTGTTTTGGATTATGTGACCTTTCTGCATTTTGGTAAGGAACTCCCACACAAATAAAATTTCAATATTTTTATGAAGTAGAATCAGATGCTGATGTATGAAAAAAAACAAATTTGTATGAGTATCTTAAATTTTATTCCAATGTATCACCAAGAATATTTTTTTCTTTCATTTTCTGACAGAATACTAATAAAACTAGCTTGTTCCAGACAAAGAAGCCTGTCACCCTCAAGCTAGGAAGATATCATCCTTCTTTTTGTTTCCAGGAATGTCCTGGAGATAATAATCATAAAATTAAGACAGTACAGGAGGCTGCGTGGAGCGGGGGTCATGGTGGAAACCAATTTTTTAAAAAATGCCTGTAGGTTTTCAGCTGTAAAATATTCCTGTAACATACAGTAAAAAGCATAAAAGTGTAATGATAGTAAGATGCAGAAATGTCTTGGATTCATAAGTGCTACATTTTCTAGCTTTATCACTAATTATTATATATTTCTATTCAACTTTAGCAGCATCCCAGAGCACTTTTCTATATGCAAATAGAGAGTATAACAGTCCATACCTGAAAAGACAAATCTCTTTTTTCAGAAATCGTTGTCTTGAAGTTTGATTAAGTCATTTCAGATGGAGCTTCTGTATGTCAGTACTCCCTTTACTGCCCATATCTAATAAATGTAAGACGATTATAACGAAGCATATTCAAGCAGTCTCAGAATTAAATGTGTCTAATCTTAAAAAAAGAGATTGTATTGAGAATATTCCATTTATAGTCACTACGAAAACCTAAGAAAATTAGTGCAATTGAAACCATTCAAAACATCTTTAAAAGTTATCACTCTTATTTTATTAATTGACTATTGAACCTGAGAAAGTCAGGATCAAGGCAATAGGCCACAGACTAAAATGAAAATGTCTGTCACCTGTAAATATTTTATCCTAACTACAGATTCTGCTAATAGGTCTTTTCTCAAACACCCTGCTGTTAACTCCAGAGCTGTGACTGTCAGCAGAGTTGCACAAATGTCAAACTAAGCTCAGCAGTGATCAGATATTGTATTGTGATAGGAAAGCAGTTTGGGTTGCAATTAAAATCTCAAGTCTGTAGACAGTTAGTCAAGCCTATGTGTGAGAGTCAGGCTCTTCCTTGAAAACCATGTTAAAAGCATGGCACTAAAACTCATCCAAGACCTGTTTTCTTTGCCAACCCCAACTATGCATTAAGATCTGAATCCTGCCCAACCATTGGTCTCAATACGAGACAGCCAGATAGAATTTGACTATCTCAGGCAGTATATAATGAGGGAAACAAGCAATTCCATTGTTTGTGAAGCTTGTGTTGCCTAGGAAAATTTCATCTCATCTACCTACAAAGGTTTTCAGAGTAGATGCTGAAGTCTGAATGAACTATCATCAATCCTCTCCACTGAGAAAAAAAATCACTGCAGGGCACCATCTGACTTATTTTATATGTCCAGAGAGAGATGAACCATGAGCCAAAATTATCTGTTTCTCTTCAATGACTGTAAAAGAACCCGTAGGTAGACAGTTCAGATGTCAGAATCTCTACCATAAATGCCTGAGTTGGGTGAGATGACATTTAACCTGGTCTTCATAAATTGCACAACATGTGGAACTAGTTTTTATTGTGTTTATTGTAAACTAACTAACTAACTAAAAGCTTATAAGAAATCTGAACTTCAGTAGATTTCATGTTTTGTTTTGTTTTCTTTACTTATTGTTAGGAAAGCTTTCCATGAGTATGTATTGCTATAAGCAAACTATGAAAAACTGTTAAAATCTGAGGGAATATTAAAAATATTTACTGTTTAGGCGGTAGATAAGCTTCCAACAAAATTGCTTGCACATTTCCAGCACTGTTGAAAGAGAAAGCCTAGTAGGGATCAGCCTCTTTATTGATATCACAGTGCTTTAGCAACCTCCCCAGTGTCTTCCCTTTTCATTTATGTCGTTCCTGCCTTTGGCATCTTTCTATAATTTTGTCACTACATTTTGCTGCTGCCATTGTTTCAAATGCTCTTTGCATCACACTCTGCTTTTCTATCTATTTGAAAACCACATCTGAAAACATTTTTTCTTCAATGGTTATCTCTTGTCCTTTTGCTCTCTCTTTTCAGCTGCTGTTATTTGGTTCTCTAAGGTGTATATTACAACTTCAAAAAACCTTTCAAGACATAGTTTGTCTGAAAAATATTCTACAACATGAAACATAATGACCGTATCGTATAGTATTACTTTTAATAATTAATTTGCATGTAGTCCTGGGCTTTCTGGATATTTCCAAGACTGACAGAACAATTTCAGGTTCAAGTTGCTCATTGATTATTTTTCTCATAGCAATAGAAAAATGATCCACAGGAGACAGACAATCTCAGTTTTCTAGTGATGTTTTACAATTTAACATTTAATACCTTTCAGGACATGAAAGGTTTTGTTTTTACTTAAGCAAAGGTAAGCAGTTTCTTCTGATGGTGTTGGATATGAGGATGATAAGGTCAGCCAAATTGCTTAGCTACTGAACAGATTAAGTCATATGCCTTGGTCAGAGAGTTGGAGTGATAAAGATACACTCAAAGGAAAGAAGGGCATGTGGCAACATAAAAGCTTAATGGAATTTTAGAGACGCAGTATTTTATGACCAAACCCAGAGATTAACATGAATCTACAGAAAACCTAAACTAGGCACCCTCTCCTGCTTGTTTCTCTGTCTTTAGATTTAAATTCCATATAACAGCCTTAGACTGACATTTATACACTATGTGAATTAATTCTCTGGAAGGGTTCCAAGAGTTTATAGACCATGTGTGGTATATAGAAGCCCCAGGTGTAAAGCTGATCCACACTACTAAGCCCATATAGTGCATTGTACCAAGAGGTGGGTGAAATAATTGTAAGTACGGGGTATCTGAGTATAGACAGCACTTTGAGATCTCACTGTATTGCTGCCAGAAGCAAATTGACTCACCCAGCACTATAACAGCTCTCCAGACACCCATTTCTGTTTGCCATGTCCTTGAAGGACTTCAGAGAAGGTCTGAGAAGCCAATGAAGCCCTAAGAGGCACCTTTGAGGTAGAAACTCCATCTGTGTGCCATGCCAAGAGTGTCAGCTTGGCATATAGTAGGATAGTAGGAAATACAGGATCTCTCAAAAGGATACAGGAGGCAACACATGGAATTTATATCTTTTCTATCCATAGATCTCATACGTTAGGAGGAGATCAAGTACTACAATCCAAGTACAGCTAAAATGACATTATCTTACACATTACCTCTGTGTTAGATTATTGCATTCTGTCAGTATCTAAAGCATACAACTGAGTTAAGTTTAAAGTGATTGGCGGTGCTTTGCCATACCCTCCCTCAGCAAATGCACTACACTGTTTGTATGCAGTTTAAAAGCTGGCAGTATCAGAAAGGATTGGCTGTGTCCTTTCAGAAAAAAAACCCCTGCAAAACAGTGATGGTGGAATAAGGGGAAATAAAAAAAGAATCTGTTTTGTTGTTGGTTTTTTTCCCTTTAAAAATCTTTGGGAAAAAATATTTAACATTTCTGTTCCAGTGTTCTTTATGTTTGTATTCAGTCTATTTCTAGTAAATAAATGAAAGCAAATAAATGAAGGGAAGGAAATGGAAGAGTGAAACCTGGTAATGAAAAGAAAGCAAAATATGATAATCAACGCAGAAATACTAGATATGGGCAGCAGAAGTTACACTGCCTTAGTGCAGGTTTCCATGGCACCACCCCCTTGTAGATTCTTTGTTGTTTAGTAAGTTAAGCTTATTCAAGTTTGAATAGAAACATTAGAAAGGATATCTCTCTACCCTAGTTTCTTGAAATTTAAAGAATATTAATATAGTTCAGATCTCTAGTTCAGATCTCTTCATAATTATTAAACTCGCTTTGAAATCAGCAAGACAGCTCATAACAATTTAAAGAAGAATTGACAGACAGTCATGCAAATGTGCAGACATACGGACAAGCACATATAGGCACTTACATACCCCAATAGGATTACACAAGCTTATGGAAGCAGGCTAAAAATGCATGATATGGAACATGATAAAATTTAAAAGAAAAGTGTTGATGTAAACATGTTCTCATGAAGAATACTTCAATAAAAAATTACAATCAGAATTATGCATGAAAATGCATGGAAATAACAGTACAGCAAGGGCTTTGGGTTTTGGGGGGTTTTGGGTTTTTTTTTGTGGTTTTTTTTTTCTTTTCCTTTTTTTTCCCCCTGTAAAAAAAAAAGGTTTAATGTTGAATACATGATTATAGGATGTCTCAAAGAAAGGATCTGAAATGGAAAATTTGCCCTTATCTGTTGAGGAAACACTTAAAGGAATTGTAACTCTGGAGAATCAATTGGATTGAGCTCATAGATAGTGTTTTATGGCCTAATAGCGGGGGATTGCAAAAGATCAACATGATGACAGAAAAGGCAGAAGAATGAAATACTGTGTGATCAGTTAAGGGAGACAGGTAAGATTGTCATTATGGGTGATTTTAGCTTCCTTAATAATTACAGAGAAACATTTGAAGTATTGGCTGATGGCACTGGAATGACTGACAAAAAAAGGGTTATTTCCTGAAGTATCAAGAACTCTGCTAACAATAATTTATTTCTAGATTTGGTGTTATTCAGTGTCCAAGATATTAATAAGCATATATGAAACTGCTCATCCATCTGACCTAATGCAGAAAATATAAAATACAGGATATTTCTTGAAAACAGTTTCCAGAATTTTAGCAGATCCTGAACAATAAAATAAGATTTTAATGAAGAAGTAAATGGCAGGGTGTGTCAGCACGATTTACTCCTGGAAGGCAAAGACTTACCAATATTTCTTAGTGTGTTTTCAGTCTCAGCATAAAAGCCTTTACATAGTCTAGATTCCGGAGTGTCTTTCACCATGTATTGTATTATTCAGTCTCTGGAGCCGTTGGTACTCTGCCTCTTGAATATTAAGATAAAACCTTCTCACTAATTTGAACTTAGTCTAGAAATGAATCTCGATCAGCAC
>NW_010290586.1:57845-70027 GCF_000700745.2 Antrostomus carolinensis | reverse complement strand
TGATGGCAGGGGGGTTGGAACTGGATGATCTTTAAGGTCCTTTCCAACCCAAACAATTCTATGATTCTATGATTCTATGAAACCCATGGTCCAATCCTCTACTAAAGAGTCACGTAGAGCAGGATACCCAAGTCTGTTGTCATTTGAATGTCTCAAAGGATAGAGAATCCACAACTTTTCTGTTCCAGTGATTGACTTCTGTCATAGCAAAAAAGTCCAGAACTAAATGTAGTCCTCCAGATATCTTTCACCAGGGTTGCACAGAGAGGAAAGGTTGTCTTCTTCTACCTACTGGAAATGCTCTGCCTAGTACTATCAAAGTTCATCTGAATGGTGGGAAGTTCATCAGGTGTACAGCTTCTCCTCCCTGCTTTGACTCATCTGAAAACATGCTAAGGGTGTAACCTGTCCCACAGTCCAGGTTATTAATGTAAATATTAAATAGTACTGACGCCAGTATTCAGCTCTTGGTTTCACTGCTGGTGACTAAGCTCCAGTGGACTTTGCTCCACTAATCATTTCCCTCTGGGCCTGGCAATTCATCCAATTTTCAGTGACTGTCCATTTTTCTAGGCTGTAAATCCTCAGTTTTTCCATGAGGATGTTGTGGGAGACAGGGCAGAACATCTCACGAGAGTGAAGAGGAACAACATCCATTGCTCTCCCCTTATCTCCTGAGCCAGTCATCCCATCACGGGAAGCTGATAGCTTGGCCAGGCAAGAATTCCCCTTCATGCACTGTTCTAATAAGGTTCTTTGCACCTCTGCCTCTCACTAAAGGAAAACATCTATAATTTAAATAAACCTTAAAAGATTAATAATGAGAACAACAAAGAAAAATGAGAAGACTAAAGGAAAAAAAAGAACCAGCTCCAAGCTGAAATGAAAAATGCACAAGAAAGTTCCAGAAAATACCAATATAGAGGGGGAATTTTGAAAACTTTTTACAGGAAATGAGCCAAAAACTCCTGTAAGGATTTCATAACAAGCTATGTACATGCACAGCCTACGGCACAACAACCCAAAGCAAGTCATTTATTTATGCCACAAAGATGCAGTTCTCATCTACTCAATTTTTATATTTTTTAAAGGCAATGAATACTTATGTCTTCATATGTGTCACAGGCATAGAATTTCAATTTGTTTATCTTTGCTTTAATGTTAATTTGATTATTTCTTAGTTTCATCTGAGGTATGATCTCTACGTTCTGTGAATATTCACACTGAACTTTAATGAGCTGATAATACTAGAGTAGAACATTTGTTTACTACACTTGATGCTTATTCCTTACATGAGGTCTACACTTTATCAAGCATTCTTTCATAGTGTAGAAATGTGTGTCTCCCCAAAAATATAAAATAACACCTCATGGGTGTTGTATCAGAAATAATGTGGCCAGCAGGACTAGGAAAGGGATTGTCCTCCTGTACTGGGCACTGGTGAGGCCACACCTTGAGTACTGTGTTCAGTTTTGTGACCATCACTCCAAGAAGAACATGGAGGTGCTGGAGCGTGTCCAAAGAAGGGCAATGGAGCTGGGGAAGAGTCTGGAGTGCAAGTGTGATGAGGAGCGGCTGAGGGAACTGGGTTTGTTGAGCCTGGAGAAAAAGAGGCTGAGGGGAGACTTTATCCCCTCAGACAATATGCTTAGGGGCATGGTTTAGTGGTGGACTTGGCAGTGTTAGGTTTACAGTTGGACTCTTATAATCTTAAAGGTCCTTTCCAACCAAATCTCCATAGATTCTATGATTCTATGGGGTACAAACAGGTAATCAGGAAGGGGAACAACTGGAATGGGGGGTTTTGCTTCAAATTCTGAGACTGCGTACCACCTGTAATGTAACTGTTTTTTGTTAAATTTTCATGAAATGGGTTGCAGCTCACCTTGCTTACACCTAAAATAAGATTTAAACACCTAAGGGTACTTATAATCAAAACAATTCAGTCTACTCACTTTCTAGGACTAAATAATTACAAAAGTACCTAAATTTGATGCACAAACCCTCTTTCAACATTCTAGTTTAGTGGGAAGTTTTCTTTAGTGCTCAAAAATGCCTGATTTCTGCTTGCAGGGCTGTTGCAACTCCATATGAAGTGGGCAACTATTTTTCTATCCCATGGACCCCTGAGGAAGTTTAAAAGATTTATTATGTGATGGTTGTGCATTTTATCATATAGCAGTTTAATGAGTCAGGTGCCTAGCCCAGAAATGACAAACTGTATTCTAGACATTACCTCACCTGATATGACTACCTCATATCCCACATGTATCACAGAAAACTGCCCTAGGCATCAACTTCAAGGGTGTTTCCAAGACATCAGTCATCTGTCCAGTGTCAATGATGCAGGCATTCCTGCCTTTCTTCATCCCAGTTATCCTGTGCTATGTGATCTTTTAGTAAACAAACAACTGTGAACATCATTGCTATAGTTTGGAATTCTATTACATTTAAGCCTCTCCTGGTCATTTGAAGCCAAAATATGATAGAAAGCATGTATGCACTCCTGTTGCATTACAGTATGACTTATTCTCCCTCTTTAATATATTTACAGCTATGAAAAGTCACAGATTAATAGCCCTGTTAACCTCTTGGAAGGATGCAGTCGATACCCATAGCATATAGGGCATAACATTTTAATTTTCAAGAAACTGTAGGTGTAGATTCACTTCATAAAATCTTACTTAACACAAAGCAGCTGGGATTGAAAATGGGATAAAACAGCAGATGCTTGATGTACATAATCAGGGTTTTTGTAGAAAGAACTGTGTCAAATTAGGGAAACGGTTATTGTATGGGTGATTCCCTAAGGGTGTTATTGTCTCTTCTGACTATTTTAATATGTGTGAATCATAAATCTATAAAAGATTTGAACAACAGTAATCCCCAAAGATACAGTTTGAAATAATTTTTAAACTTGTGATTTAATTTATATGTTGTTGTATGAGAAATCTACAGAATAGTGAGATGTTTTATCTTTGCTCTCTCTTTTTCCTGACTACCATCATTACAAAATTATATGAATCAGTTCTAATGTGCAATACTAATAATTAAGGAGAAAATGCATGAGTTGATGTACATTGTCTTGTGCAATGTGGCATACTGTTCAGTGCTTGAGTTCACCTTATTGCCTGTGTATGCTGGAAATAATTATTTCCAGAAGGCAGAAGAGAAATTGGAAGAGGTCAATTCTTCTTCTACTGTTGAGATGGAGTTTTCCCTTATCATCAATGTTATATCTTACAATATTTATCTTGTATGTGCATATACTTATTTACAATATGATGTTGAGATTAATTTAAGTAATATTTGTCTTCATATAAATACTTGTAATTTTGTATACTGATCATATATAAATATGTGCATATCTATCTATAAATTTTTATACCTACCTGTATATTTGCTCTCCTCTTAGGACATAGTAATTTTCATACCCTACTTTTTGTGTCTTGCTCATTTTCTCATCTTACATGTGCACAAATAGGAAAAAAACATAGGGACAAGATAGAAAGAGGAATATGTAAGAACTGGTCATAAATGAAGCCGTAAAATGATAAAGAGTGAAAAACAAGATGATAAATAATAAGAGGTGGGCCTGTGCTAACCTCATGAAGTTCAACAAGGCCAAATGCAAGGTCCTGCACCTAAGTCAGGGCAACCTCAGGCACAGATACAGGCTGGGTGATGAATGGTTTGAGGCCAGCTCTGAAGAGAAGGACTTGGGAGTGGTGGTGAGCGAGAAGCTGAACATGAGCCGGCAATGTGCGCCTGCAGCCCAGAAGGGAAATAACCGTATCCTGGGCTGCACCAAAAGAAGCGTGGCCAGTAGGTCAAGGGAGATGACTCTCCCTTTGTGCTGTTTCTCTTCTTGGTGACTTTCCCTTTTCTAATGCTGTCCTCAGAGTTCATCAAATGCACTGCATAAATCTATTGGTTTGCCACGTCTACCACCAAAGTGTTCAGTTTTTTCTATAGAGAAAAAACAAGGGGAAGATTATTTTTGATCTAATGTCTTATCACATATAAGAGAACAACTCTGGTACAGCTACTGGCTGATGGATGGTTTCAAGAAAAGAAAAGCATGCATTCTGACTTTCTGTCTTTTCAGAAAGGTAAGAAAATTGAGGTACTTCTACTGTTTAATGAGGGTAGGTTTAGATTAGATATTAGGAAGAAATTCTTCACTGTGAGGGTGGTCAGACACTGGAACAGGTTTCCTGGAGAAGCTATGGTTGCTCCTCCCTGGAAGTGTTGAAGACCAGGCTGGATGAGGTTTTGAGCAACCTGATCTAGTGGAAGGTGTCTCTGCTGATGACAGGGGGGTTGGAACTAAATGATCTTTCAGGTCCCTTCCAACCCAAATCATTCTATAATTCTATGAAAATGAAAATAATGAAAAAAATGAAAATCCTACAACATATATCTTTATTAATTTATGGAAGTGTCCTTGGTCAAAAGCCTGAATACCAACTTTTCTGAGCAATAGCTCCAAATTACAAACTTATTAAGGAGTGATGCTGATGATCCTGACTTTAGCATTTCTCAACAGTTTCTCTTCTTGGTGACTTTCCCTTTTCTAGTGCTGTCCTCAGAGTTCATCAAATGCACTGCATAAATCTATTGGTTTGCCACGTCTACCACCAAAGTGTTCAGTTTTTTCTATAGAGAAAAAACAAGGGGAAGATTATTTTCGATCTAATGTCTTATCACATATAAGAGAACAACTCTGGTACAGCTACTGGCTGATGGATGGTTTCAAGAAAAGAAAAGCATGCATTCTGACTTTCTGTCTTTTCAGAAAGGTAAGAAAATTGAGGTACTTCTACTGTTTAATGAGGGTAGGTTTAGATTAGATATTAGGAAGAAATTCTTCACTGTGAGGGTGGTCAGACACTGGAACAGGTTGCCCAAGGAAGTTGTGGATGCCCCCTCCCTGGAAGTGTTCAAGGCCAGGTTGGATGAGGCTTTGAGCAACCTGATCTAGTGGAAGGTGTCCCTGCTGATGGCAGGGGGGTTGGAACTGGATGAGCTTTAAGGTCCCTTCCAACCCAAACCATTCTATGACTCTATGATTCTGTGTCTGCAGTGTCCTTACCTTTCTATCATTGTTTAAAGAGGTTCATACATTATTATCTAGGTGTCTCTCAAAAATACATCAGCAATGGAAATAGTTTCACATCCCTTGTTTTGATTTTGTTAATAAACATCTTCACAAAAACTGATGCAAAAAAATCACAAAGGCAGTATCCTAGGAACTCCAATAACCATTTAATATCTCAACAGCCTCAGGGTAGAGTCATACTAACCTATTACCATCTGATACCTTTCTATCCCTCATTTGAAAACCCAAGTGGTAGGAATTCAACTGCCATTTTTGATATGCCAGTGCTTATTATTATTCTTACAATTAAAAATATTTCTTCCTATTATCTAACCTCCACTACAGTTTAACTCCTCTGTAGCTTTTCTCTCCCCAGTAGGTATGTAGAATATTTTATTATCTCTTTCTCTATGGAGCCTTTAAAATATTTGAAGGGCATTAGAACATCTCCGTGTGGGATTTCCTTGAAGAACCATAGAATAATTTTGGTTTGAAAAGACCTTTGAGATCATACAGTTCAACCAAAACCATTGACAATTCCACCACTAAGCCATGTCCCCGAGCACTACATCTACACATCTTTTAAATGCCTCCAGAGATGGTGACTCCACCACTTCCCTGGGGCAGCCTGTTCCAATGTTTGACAACCCTTTCAGTAAGGAAATGTTTCCTAATATCCAATGTAAACCTTCCCTAGTGCAAATTTGATTTGTTTTCTCTTGGTCTATTGCTTGTTACTTGGGACAAAAGACACAAACCCACCCCACTACACCCTCCTTTCACGTAGTTGTAGAGAGTGAGAAGGTCTCCCCTCAACCTCCTTTTCTCCAGGCTACACAACTTTTGTTCCCTCAGCCTCTCCTCATAACACTTGTGCTCTTGACCCTTCACCAGCTTTGTTGCCCTTGTTTGGACACACTCCAGCACCTCAATGTCTTTCCTGTAGTGAGGGGCCCAAAACAGTACCAGAGGTGCGGCCTCACCAGTGTCAAGTACAGGAGGACAATTACTTCCCTAGTCCTGCTGGCCACACTATTGCTGATACAAGCTAGGATTCTATTAGCTTTCTTGGTCACTTGGGCATACTGTTTGCTCATATTCAGCAGACTGTTGACACCCCCAGGTCCTTTTCTGCCAGGCAACTTTCCAGCCACTCTTCCCCAAGCCTGTAGCGTTGCATGGCGTTGGTGTGACTCAGGTGCAGGATCTAGCACTGAGCTTTGTTGAGTCTAATACAATTGCCTCAGACCATTGATCTAGCCTGTCCAGATCCTGCTGTAGAATCTTCCTACCCTCAGGCAGACCAACTTGGTGTCATCTGCAAACTTACTGAAGGAACACTCAATTCTCTCATCTGAATCATTGATGAAGATATTAAACAGAGCTAGCCCCAGTACTGAGCCCTGGGGATCACACTTTTGACCAGCCATCAACTGGATTTAAATCCATGCACCACAACTCTTTGGGCCTGGCTATCCAGTCTTCCACCCATCAAAGAGTACAGCCTTCCAAGCCATGAGCAGTCAGTTTCTGCAGAATGCTGTGGGAACATTGTCAAAGGCTTTACTAAAATCTAAGTAGACAACATCCACAGCCTTTCCTTCAACACTATTCAGGTCACCTTGTCATAGAAGGAGATCAGGTTAGTCAAATAGGTCCTGCCTTTCATAAATCCATGCTGACTGGGCCTGATCACCTGGTTGTCCTGCACATGCCATGTGATGGCACTCAAGAATAACTGCTCCATGGTCTTATCTGGCACTGAGGTCAGACTGACAGATCTGTAGTTCTTTGGATCTTCCTTCCACCCCTTCTTGTGTATATGCATCACATTTGCTAACTTCTGGTCCACTGCAACTTCCTTGTTATCCAGGACTGATGATAAATGATGGAAAGAGGCTTGGTGAGTGTTTCTGCCAGCTTCCGCAGTACCCTTAGGTGGACCCCATCCAGCCCCATAGATGTGTATGTCTAAGTGGTGTAGCATGCCACTAATAATTTCCTCTTGGATTGCATAGATTAAACCATGCTGATATTTGGAGACTTTCTTTATAAGTAAAGGGTTTTATTCCTTTAATTTTCTTTCTCTTCTAGATGCTATTTAAGTTTTTAGAGTTTTCTTGGAACACAGTGATCACAACTGGATACACCAGACCAATGCAGCTTTAAGACAGTTTAGTGGAACTGAAGGTTGTTTCATGTTGTTTAACTGTAACATTCCTGCCTATGAATTTGATCTGAAACTACTTTTTTATATGTGTGAGATGACATATCTTTATACTTAGCAGTCTTTCTTAATCTCCAGGTCCTTTTTTGGTGAGCTACTGTCTACCCAAACCTTTTTCACTTTGTATTTGGGCACATGGTGTTTTAACATTAAAATGCACCAGTTAAATAAGTAGTTGAAACTCAAAACCCTGGAAGAAGAAGACAAACCAAAACAAAGTGATTTCCATGCTAACATGTATTCTGAGAGATAAAAGAAAGCAAATACTGTGACCAAACTACATATAAATAATGCAGACTTCTGTGTCTTTAATAGTCTCAAAAGGTTTTGCTTTTCCTTTCATCTTTCTCTGCTTTCTAATGCTCTCCAAGCAAAAAAGATGTAGAAAAAGGTAAGATTTCATAGAAATGTACAATAAAGAGTCTCTTAGGTCTTCTTAAACTTATAAAAATCCTTTTTAAAGCAGCTGTCTCTTCTTTATGTTCCAGGAAAGAGAACTTTTAACAAAACTGTTCACCACTCTTTCAACAATATCAGAACAAAATTACTAAACTCTTAACTAATTCAGTCATAAGAATTTCAGTATTCTCTCCCTAATATTTACATCTTGAACTAGGAAATAATAATTTGAATAAAATCTATGAGTTTTAGAGGTCAATGTCAGTCTTCAATTTGAGATGGCTTAAATATCAGAACTTACTAATGATAATACTTTAATTTTTTTCTACACCTAAATATTATCTGAAGGTGTAGCATTGCCAATGTCACTTACTGCAAAGCAAGTATTACAATGTGGGACTTTACTTCATTTCTCTAATCCCCAGGCTTCAATTTTTCAGCAATTTATTTCTGAGTGAATTTGTGCTTCACATGTCTATTTAGCAATTCCTTTTCTTTTTCTTTTTTTTCCTTTCTTTTTTTCCATTGAAAGAACCAGTGTTGTCAACTCCAGCTATATTTTTCATCACTTTCATAATATTTTATGAGAAGTTGAAGACTAGATTATTAAATTTGACAAAATTTTTCTCTGTCCTTAAATGACTCTATTTTTGAACCTTAGAGTTGTTGAGAAAAACTTAAAATTAAATATTCCTATGTCAACAGATAAACACAAACAATGCCTTTGTTTGTTTGTTTTTAAAAATATATTTTCTTATTTAACACCAGGTGTTGACAATGCTAAAGGAGCAGTACTTAAAGGTGGACCATTAATGCTTATGTACTCTTCAGATGCCACAAAGGGCCAAGTAAATATCAATATGGATAAATAAAAGTTATTTGAAGGGTCTCTGGCTAGCCTTTCCGTGTAGGTGAATTATAGAGAGTATTGTGATATACTACATGTTCTATTTGACTGCTAAACTATAATGACTGGAATGATTACTGCATAGATTTCTTCCTGGTAAATATTTTTCTTGACCTTGACTACCATAAATGTAACCTTAAAAATAGCACATTATTGACTAAATAAAAATACTGAGAGGAATTTCAGAGCTAACAAATGTCACTTTTCAAATAGCATAGAGTAAAAACTGCCTTGATTAACAGTGAAATTTGCCCCCCACAGATCTGAAGGCACGTGCACCACTCAAGTCCCATTTAAATCCTCCAAATGGAAGTTAAGTGGTGATCTCCACTCTAAGTACAGATTTTAAATGTTCTTCATTACATAAAACCTCTAGTTCTTAAACTTTTATTTTAAAAAGTATTAGTGGTGTTGAGGGTGGTATGTTTTTTATTGCATCTAAATATTATTTTCAGGCCTTTATCTCCAATGGATTTTGCTAATAAAGAAAGTAATAGAGCCCCAGGAAATGGTGATGTGACTGTAATAGACCCGGTTCAGTAAAGCTCTGCTGTTAATTAAGAAACGTTCATCTTTGAAGTGCAGTAAAAAAAATTTCTTATTAGCAAAGGTATGTTAGGTCAGTAATAAAGTAGATTTCTCTTTGAACATTATATCTAATCAATCCAGAGAGAATTAAGACAATTATATTTTATCAGAAACATGTAGAGGCAAGGATCAACAAGGGGAATGGAGTGTGACTTTGGTATTAATTACAAAATTGGTTTAGGAAATAATCAATCATTTGTTAATCAAGGCAGGTATATGAAATGACAAAGAAATTATTTATCAAGTCGCAAGGGTGAAAATCGTAGACAAGGGATTATGGGGATAAGTTTCTGAATTGTAAAGCAATTATATGGGCCTTTCTTTGCATTTTAGGTTGTATTTCTAACTGTATTTTATTCCAAATATCACTAATTAAGTTAGAAGGGAAACATTAAATGCTATAAACCATAAGAGACACATGAATTAGATCATTTAATTTTCAGTGTTCCAGTTAGATTCTTGGAACACATGATTATTATTTTTTCAGTCTTATTTTCTGAATATATTTAACTTGATTTGAAGGACAGAATACATTTAGTCTCCTCAATCATTCTTGCAGTAAATCCGAACTGCACTGTTGAAATCAAAGCTACCTGAAAATTTATTGAAAATCTCATCAAAAAAAGAACAAACCAACCATATAATGTACTAAAATAAATCTGAATTACAGTATTTGTTCACAGTAATTTTAATAATTTATTTTATTTTTGGTGGATTTTGGTGATATCTTCAGTTCACTGGCCACAGTAGCCAACAGAAAGAAAATATAATGATAAAAAATGTAAGAATCGGGGATAGTATAGAATAACAGACTGATTAGGGTTGGAAGGGACCTTAAAGATCATCCAGTTCCAAACCCCCTGCCATGAGCAGGGACACTTTCCACTAGACCAGGTTGCTCAAAGTCTCATCCAGCCTGGCCTTAAACACTTCCAAGGAGGGGGCATCCACAACTTCCTTGGGCAACCTGTTCCAGTGTCTGACCACCCTCACAGTGAAGAACTTCTTCCTAATATCTAATCTAGACCTCCCCTCTTCCAGTTTAAAGTCATTTCCTCTTGTTCTATCATTAAATGCCCTTATAAAAAGTCCATCCCCAGCTTTCTTGTAGTACTAAACATATGAGTTATTTCTTCTTATACAGGACACTGTCACTTCCAAATTTCACAGATTCCTTAGACCTAACTCTTCTTCCCAGCATGTGATTCAGGTAAATTGTGAAATAGGAAATAAATCTCACTTTAACTCAATCTTTGGGAATAACTAAGCATCAAAACAGGCATCATGCCTATAGTACAGTTACAAGAATGTCTGTCATAATACTTAGCTCCTAATTTTTAATGCTTGTTTAAACTTCTGAGGAAAAGATTCCAGAAGTACTAAAAGCACTGGTTTTTTCCCTTCTTATTTTCAAGTAGTTCTCTTGTAGTAGTGACTTTTTCTTTTATGTTTTTCAGCTAGTGTTCAGTGGGTGCATTACAATCTCTGCATAAGTGTGATAGGTGAAATCCAACTATGAATTAATCTCTTTCTCTATTTTAAGCCAATTTTACAATTTTGTAACTGTGCACATCTCTTGGAATTTGCATGTCATTACTAGTCTCTATGAGCTGCTGCTTACTTCAGTCTCCCTGATATGTGGTAGCTCAGTGACTAATCTTTCCATTACAGTATAGACCAGAGATGCTAGATGTTGTACTACCCACCAAACACACATGTAATGAGAGTATTTGTTGCAAGGAGCTTTCAGCATACGTAGAACAGTTAGATAAAATGCAAGAGGGGAGAGATAAACTTGTGGAGAGGAGAAAGTTATCTATAAGTCTTTAGCCAGCTTCAGTTTCTTTCCAAATCCATCAAGACTCAGTGTCCTGAGGTTGCATTTTTTGTAGTTGTCCCTTTTTTTAAAATTCAGATTGTAAGCTCCTGGCAGTAGGATATGGCTGTTTTTCTCGGTTTCTGTCCATGTCCATATGGTAGGGGTCTTTGCTGTCCCACAGAGCAAAGAACATCAACTATGACCCCAGTGCTTCAGTCTCCAAGTGAAGGATTTTGTGATGGCTAAAGTCTTCAAAGTAAATAAATGGCCTTCAAACCACCTGTTCTTCCCAGTTCAGTTCTTTGATCCTCTTGCTGATATCCATCAAGAGCTTGCTTCCACTGGAAAAGCACCACCAAGAGTATTAGTTTGTCAGAGGTTATTTTTCGTATCGCTTTTAACTACAACTTCATGGAAGAAAAAAGAGGATACAATATTCCTTTCCTGTGAAAAGAAAACAAAAGAAAAAAACCAAAACTTTTCTTATTTCTTTTTCTGTCTTTGGGCAGATATCTTCTCTGCCCTGCCCTTAATTTCTGTTTTTTTTTGTTGTTGTTGTTTTGTTTTTTTTTTTTCCCAGATTCTGTCTTCCTTAACTAAATACCTGTCCATTTCACAGAATCACAGAATGTTAGGGATTGGAAGGGACCTCTAAAGATCATCTACTTCAACCTCCCTGTCAAAGCAGGATCACCTAGAGTAGATAACACAGGAGCATGTCCAGACAGGTTTTGAATGTCTCCAGAGAAGGAGATTCCACAACCTCTCTAGGTATCCTGTTCCACTACTCTGTTACCCTCACAGTAGGGAATTATTTCCTTATGTTTGGGTTGAACCTCCTGTTTTCCAGTTTGTGACCATTGCCCTTTGTCTTGTCAATGGACACCACTGTGAAGAGTCTGGCCCCATCGTCTTGACACCCATCCTTTAGATATTTATAAGCATTGATGAGATCCTCCCCCAGCCTCCTCCAGGCTAAACAGACCTAGCTCCTTCAGCCTTTCCTTGTCAGAGAGATGCTCCAGTTCCCTAATCATCTTAGTGGCCCTGTGTGGGACTGTCTCCAGTAGCATCTTGTCCTTGAACTGTAGAGCCCAGAACTGAACACAGTACTCAGAAGCTTTTCTCTCCTTTACACTCT
>NW_010290586.1:39908-57825 GCF_000700745.2 Antrostomus carolinensis | reverse complement strand
CTCTTTCCTCTGCCAGAGATACATCTCTGAGATGTTACTGTTTCGCCTGTTGCAAGCATTTCCTGGATTTCTTAAATCGATCTCCAAGTGTCAACTACACAATGCCAATGCGAATTGGCACCCAGGGAATTTTCACAGCCAAGCCAAAATCTTAGCAGCAAAACATGGCTTTTCTTTATGCAGATACTCCCAACATAATCTCTCACTCTGTTCTGACATATTGTCCAAAGAAAGGAGGGCTGATTCTGAATGCTAGTAATAACCTCTGACAGCTATATCTGATGTTAACTGAGTACATTTCCATTATTCCAAATATACCTGATTTTCTCCCCCTCAAGACCTTCATTCACCAGAATGTCTCTAGGCTATTTTTGTCAAGGTTTGAAAAATGGCTTAGTGTGATTTTTTTTGATGCAAGTTAATACAGTGATAAGCACAGTAAAGTCACCAGGAATAGCAAATCATTAATTTACTTCAGAAAATAAGACTTCAGTGATGAATAAACCCCATAAGGATTCTATAGCTTCAAGCAGCTTCCTTGGCAATGAATATGTGAACCACCTGAAAGAAAAAGTAAAACACACTACTAAACCAGTAATTACTTTACACAGTTGATCAGCAAATAAGCTTTAGGATGGAGAGTGCTTGACAAAGTATTTTGAGATTAGACTTCACTAAAATGGATGATCTTTATTTTAAGTACATTATACCCCATAATTATAGGAGTAGATAACTGGAAGATGTAGTTAAGAAGAGGGGAGAAGCAGGTTTAAGCAAAATAAATAATTTTGTGCACTGTCATTGCAATGTAGGCAACATCATGAGTCAGGGTCCAGTTTCATATGTGTTAATAAACTGAGTAAGCCCTTTTGATGGAAATGCTTACAGTGAAATAATTTGAGTTGTTCTCATTTTTCTTATCTGGAAGTCTTCAACCCAAAACTTTTGCCTATGTCATACCAGAAGCAAGACGAATACAACCTTCCACCTCATCTTTAGTGCGGTTTCATTTTGCTCATTAAGCTTGAAGTACTTTTCCCAATTCTAGCAATCATCATTTAAATTCTATCTCAGTAAGTTATTCTTAAAAGACTATTTTAAATGATAAATGTTAGATATTGCAGAGGCAAATAACTAATGCAAGATTCTAAATTCACTAAAACCCCAGAGTATTATCCTTGTAAGATTGTGAGCCAGGTGTTCTGAGGTTGAGAGAGATCCTTAGAAAATTGCCAAGTCTTTTCCATTATTCGATATTTTAGTTACCAAAGATATGAAGCTGCTGCATCCCACCTCAGAGGTGGGAGGAGACCGACTAAGGTTCTGCAAATGCCCTCAGCCTAAATTAAGGTAAAACGACACCAAATGACCAGTTAAATATTTTATTTATAGTGGAAATAACCTGAATTTGGAAGATGTGAAGACATTGGTAATGCAGGTTCTTAACTTAGTTACAAGAAGGGTCCACCACTGGTGTGGAGTTCATATCTTAGTTATGAGAAGGAATGGAGAAAAGGTAAAGAGAGTTATGAAAAGGAAAAGAAGAGGAGAGAAAGGGAGAGGGAGATTTCATCAGCATTATGTTCAGCGTCGGTCCTGCTAACAAGGTTATGCTGTCTCAGGGGTTCGGGTGGGGGGGAACACCTACCTACACAGTGATTTTTGCATTTTTTTTATAGGCAACTAATCTCCTCCCCTTGGTTGAGTTTCTCGCTTCTCATGCTAATTAGATGTTATGTGCAGTTCTTGCCTTACATTGTTCCAGAAATAGGTTCGTGGGCTAGTAGGGTCTTCAGGTAGTCTTCATCTTCCCTCACCAGAATCACCACTGTTTGACATCATCTGGGTGCAGGCATGGCTTGGAGACAAGTCCCTTTTCCCCCACCTGTACTCACTGGGTCAGGTTACAAGATAAGGGAGCTGGCTCAGAAAAGTGTAACCCTGCCTGTGCAAGACCCCCTTATCTGACAATAACTTCTTGGACTTTCTCATATCAGTATGGTAACACATCAGAGTAATGTTTGTGACATTTAACCAAGGCTTGAGACCTTTAACTCTGTATTGTTTGGACCCTTACAGAAGTTATTTTCATCCAGGAATTGTGAAGAATACATCTACAGCAATGTGTATGGAACAATAATGTGTGAAGCAAGGCTGTTAATTACTTCTAACCATGAGAATGAAAAACTCCTAAAAGGTCAAATAACTGCTTCCTATCACAACTCCATGTTATCTGTCAGTATATCCACATTACAACTCTAAGGAAGAAAATTTAAAGCATCCTTTCCTAAAGTACTCTGATTCCTCAATTTTCCTCTCAAGTTGCAATTGCAGTTCTGATGTTTACCTTCACTTCTACAATCAAATTCATCCTGGATCTATGAACCCAGTTGTAACTGCCATGACATTATATGCACTCCAGTCCCAGTTTGGGTGCTAGTGCTGAAGAAGCAGTTTGACAGCTTTGCTTCTACTCTCTCTGTGCAAAATTGCCTGATGACTCAAATAACAGAATTATGCAGGAAAAAAATAAATCACATCGTCACTTGGTAGCTGGAGTGAAGTTAGGCTTGTGTGTTGACTAGAATTAGATATTGTTTTTTATTCTTCTATGAGTTCTACTATTTTAATTTCAAAACTGATAGTACACACAGATCAGGAATGTGAAAATTCTGAAGTATTTATGAAATAAAATGAGAAAAGCAGTGTTATTTATCCTGGTTGTTCTTCAAATCACGTTATTCTGGCAAAAATCAAGATTTTGTGCTTAGTTATCTGAGACCAAAACATACATTTCCAGGCAAATGATAAATCCTTATGGATTTTCATTTACTGGCAATCACCCTGATGTCAACAGGAGGGGATTAAGATTGCAGCTACAGGATGATGTGTAATAATATTGCTCCTTTTGCACAAGGGCTCAGACTAAAAGGTCTCAGGGACTCTACCATGCCTTGAAATTCAAGAATGGGACTGGGCAAAAGAACTTTGTGGTTCTGGTAGTTAAAAAGAGAGTTAAACTCCACATAAGTGTTAGTACATCACTGATACATGCCATGAGTGCATTGCACACAGCCTCACGCACTGGAAAGCAGATATTTTTAGAACTCCTTCTTAAAAAAACAGTCTGATACGCAAAGGCAAGAATCCTCTATGCAGAATGATGCATCTTCCCAGTAGCCTGTTTTAAAGGATGAAAAGATTAATTTGTCCTTCTCTTGAAAACAACAAACGGAAGTTAAATAAACATGTCAGTGAAAGAGAACTGGTCTGCCTAATGAGGACATTCCCTCATGCACTGCTGTAAGAACATGAAACAAAGAATTTCACTGCTGATCAATGAAATATATAATTTCCTCTGTGTTAATGTTGTCTGGAGTGAAACAGCTACAGAAAACCCCTATCCTACTTTTCTTTCCTATGGTAGGTCCAGAGAAACAATGTGCAAGAAGCAAAATGAACCCTGACATTTTTTTTTTTTTTCATGCACAATTAAAAAACACTTTAGAAAATGAAACATAAGTGAAAGCCCCCAGAGCAAAACTTAGAATTTCAGTGATAAGTTTATTAACAAAGAGTTGGTTGGTAATTAATTAATTGCAGTAATAATTATCTGCACTGGAAATCACTCACATCTTAACCAGAGGGTCTCAAAGGAATAGGAACACTGAAATGTCTTGGCCATGATACAAATAAGGAAAATCTAGCCAGGCAAACTGTAATACATAACAGATTGTGTAAAACTTGTTTCATGAATGAATCAGAGACATGGCATTATTTTGGAGATAACCTACTGGCTCTAAGATGGTGAATTTAGTCCTGCTCTTCACAGCTTAATGTCAACCTTACAAACAAGCTTCGACAATTTAAAAAATAACACAGAAACCATTTGTACACATGGAATATGATCCAGAGCTCACTGAGTTCAAATCTCACTGTTATTATCATTAGTGTTCTTTGGATGAAAGCTCTTTAAAATTCTCTGAAAATAATAGTGTGGAGTTCTGCGTTAATAATTTAAAATTAATTCCTCCGTTGTCAGTCTAACTCAGCTATGAGTACAAAATATTCAGAAAAGAACAAGAAATCACTTTTCTGTGTGTGTGTGAAAAAAATATGTACTTTGCTTCTCTCTTACCATCCTCAACAAGGGACTTTCTAGGCATGAGATTCTTCCATAAATCTTCAGGGAATAAACACAAATACATCTATATCTTTTGTAGTTATCAGACTTTGCACAGCAGTTGGGCAATTTGGCCAAAATTAAGCCCATTGAATCTTGATTATTGGTTAAGAGGCAAGAGAAATACAGAAATTTACTATTTTTATTGATAAATTGAATTATTTTGATGTAAAATCATTTAATTTTTAGATTGTGGAACCCTGGCACCCATTCAAATCAGATCTCAGCCATGACAGGGACCTTAAGCTTAGATGGCATTTTGACCTCTCTTGCTGTCAACCTACTCACACATAGTCCAGAAGAACAGGAACTTCAGCCTGCACACCATACAGCAAATTTTTTGCGCCTGACTTTTCATTTTGGGTTCACCCATCACGTGTGCATTCACAGAATAAATTAGAACCCATGACCAGCCAGAGCTCTTAAAGATTATTTCCAAGTTTCTCTGGAACTAAAAACTCTTTCTACTTCAATTTTTACTTTGATGTTAATTATGTAAATTAACATATTCAGAAATCAGGGAGACATCCTGCAAAACAAAAATGAGATTGAGACTGTTTTCTTCTTTTCAGATGAGGTCTACAGCTCAAAAACAAGGAACCTTCACCTTTTGTACAAGGCAATTCACACCTTTTCTTGATGTTGCATTGCAGACAATTATAGTTGAATCATTAACAGGAGAGGAAAAGGAATCTTAAGACTGAAGAATTTTGGTTGGACAATGACAAAGAGAATGAAAGTCAAATTGAAGGAAATATGTACAAAAGTGGACAAAAAGGATAGTGAAGGAAAATAACCTGATTTTTCATTTGGATAACTGAGAGAGGCTGTCAAATATTTTCACCTCCAGGGCTTTTTTTGAATTAGCACTAGTTTGACAGTTGCTGCTGTGAGGTGCCTCAGGATTAAAAGTGTGGAGAATAGAGATGTCATTCTGACTCCAAGAGAAGATGACATTCAGTAGATTTGTATTGGATTGCATCTTTATCACAGTAAAAAGCATGTCTCACTTGTTCTAGGAAGTGTCTTGCTTGCTTTTCATTTTCCGGACACCAAAAAATGCAGACTGACAGTCTGATTAGATCTTACAACTTCCATTAATGATTCTTCAGTCAATTACATTTTAAGGGATATTTATTCTTTAAGATCAAGGACATAAGGAACAAGGCAATAATGCTATACCAATTGTTTTCTTTCAGATGTCCTCATGAAATACAGAAATTATTATGTTATTCAACCAAAATATTAAAATGTTTATCAGAGTCATCACTGAATGTAAATGTTGTCTCCCTTGAGATTTCTACCTGCAATTGAACAATTTGGAAAACAGCATCTGTAATTATGTTACCCATGTCTGTTTAATTCACATTTCAAAATAGAGGATTCATTCAAACAGAAAAAAAAATGTCCTCATAGGTTTTTTAGGAGCTGCTCCTAAGGTTCCGCTAAGGAAAATAAATAAAGGAATGTTCACCTCTGGGTTTTGGAAAGATTAGGAGAGGAAGGAATGGATTAACTTGCAGAGAAATCTCTATGCCTCATCTCTTCCTTCTTCTAAATATAAAGGTGCTAACAACCACATAATAAAATTTGAAGATATTTTCAAAAAAGATACTAATTTTGAAAATTAGCCCAGGACACATCTAAAAAGACCAAGTCACAAGACAACTTGCTCAGTGTTTCTTAAATGTAGGATTTTAAATATGTCCATTATTTTGCATCTGAAAATAGGATCACCTTAAGTGGTTAGTCCTTTGTGAAATCACAGCATCCAAGCTTTTAATTTTTTTCCTCACATTTCTCAAAGGATTCAATAGTGGTATGCATAAAATATTAGTAAAATAAGAACCTCTTTAAACTAGGTGTTTTAATTAAGTAGTATCTAGATGGTGGAAAATAAGGAAAGTCTTAAAACATTATGAATATGCAGTTCAGAGGCAGAAATAGCAACAGAATTTATATCTGCTGTAGCATTGGTCTTAAAACTTGCACTTAGTAGTGTCCTTTCTGTATATATTACCTAATGAGCATAGAATCCTAAATGTTTTGGGTTTTTTTAAGAAAAAAAAAAAAAAGAGAGAAAAAAAAGAACTAAACTCACTCAACTTTATAGGAAATTTATATTTTTATTCTTTCACCATGCTTACTATTCTACTGAGATAATTATTTTTACTCATGATGCCCTTACAAAAAGAAATCATATTCCCTACTCAGGCTTTACTTAGCCTGACAAAATGAGACAAGCATTTTCATCTCCTGTAGTAAAATAATTTGTCCTTTTTCTTAAACCACTCTATTTTCCCCAAATGTACTTCCAGATTTCTCTTGAGAGTGTGTTGCTTAATGCACTTTAGTTCCACATTTGCCTTTTTATTGATGACCATACAGTGATGTCTTTTAGACCAAGTTCTTCTTCCTGCACCATTTCTGAGCAAAAACATTCTAGCTCATTCAAGGAACTAGAGAGAATTACGACTGATGGAATTATTCCTGTCCCTGGACCCTGTGTATATTATGTACGTATAAAGTAGAATGTGATCAAAGGAGAATGAAAAAGCAAGATTGTTATCTAAAGAGAAGTAAGATTTTCTAGATTGTTGTTTTGCTATGGTCTTCTGATGGCAGTTTGAGAACATGTCCTGGAAAAGTATTTACACCATAATCTGATCTCCACAAAGTCAAGCTGTCATGTTAAAATTGTTGGGTATGGGGTTGTTTTAAAAGCATATTTAATTTCTACTAGGAATAAACTCAACCCATAATTAGAGATCCAAACACTTTTGAAATTTCAATCCCATGGTTAAACTTTTTGGCTAGAACTTGTCTTGAATTTCCATATACAAACACACAAAGGTATGTCTTTTTTAAGCAGTGAAAAGAAGTAACACTTCATGGATTGGTTTATCTGTTATTTTCCTTCTGATCTCTTTTTCTTGTAAAATGTTTAAGTTGTCATATCTGTAGAACTGAAAACTGAGCTCCTCCACAGAGGAGTTTAAGCACAGATGGAGAAGAGGCATGGTGCTCTGTCTTCTCCGTACCTTACCCACATTTGGAGAGCTTTCTCAAGAAAATGAAGAAATAAGTTATTCATCATGTTAGTCCATTCAGATTTCTGTCTCCTGAGACTGACAGCAGTGATGTTCACTGTATTTGTATACCCATTAAACTGATAGGAACTGCCTTGAGACCACTAGCTCTTTTCATTTAGTCCAAAGCTATTAGAAAACAACCGCCACATTCTGTCATTATTGACCTTAACTACATTTGAAGTGGTGTAACAGAGGGGAAAGACTGTTAATCCCATTATGACAATAATCCCATTATGATACATCTCTCCGGACAGTTGGGTCTGCAAAGTTGCTGCAGAATTTGGAAAAATGTTAGGACTGAAAAGTGGAGGAGATAAAAACTAAAAGAATAAATAAATAAATAAATAAATAAATAAATAAACACTAAAAAACTTCAGCTGAGTGTATCAGAGCATTTATTCTTTTGCAGCTGTCTTACTGCTTACCATTAATGTATATCATTTCAGAGCACTTCCTTTACCAAAAAAAACCCCAAACCCAAACCTAGTTATGCTTATTTTCAGAATGGGAATTATAATTCTAAAAGGAAGGAAAGATTTCTTATATGTGGAAACTTTGTTTTAAAAGATCTACATAAAATTGCTGCTAAATTTAATCTTCTCTAGGCAATGATAAAATGGTGTAGAGCATTGCTATTATTTACTATAACGTTTACTACAGAGCAACTTCTGGAACAACCAGAAACATATATATACCCCTACTGACCTGGGCACTAAGAAGATAGAATGATTTACAGTCATCCCCTAAATTGCTTGCAATCTAAACAGAAGACTATTGTGATGGCAAAAGATTAACGGAAAATATGGAATATTACCTAGCATATGTTTGAAAACAGTTTTTGGAAACTACTGAATTAATTCTACACTTTTTTAGAGAAGACATTGACAAAATGAAACATAAAAGGATTGATGGCATTAAAAAGACAACCAGGAAACAGAGCAAAAGAACAGAGATAAAAAGACAAGGGAAGCCAATGAGAAGAAAGTGACTGGAAAATTGTGGAGACTATGAAGAAAAGATCAGTAGGAGGATAAACTTCCAGGACAGGAAAGGCTACTAACAGGTCTAATATAATCAGGATATACTACATTTCCCATAGGTTCATAAAGTCACTTTAAAATGGCAAGATAAATTTTAATAGTTTGGTGAGAGACAAGTAGACATGACCAAATAATGTATTTCTGTTCACTTGAAAAATGTTAGGGTGTCAAAATATTTTCTGATTAAATTAGAGAAACATTCCCTCTATAGCTTTATTAGACTGGTTTAATAATTACTTTTAGATATTTTATCATTTTAATATTTCTTCATTTGTTATATAATATTAATCCTGAAACAAAAATGTTTCAAAATTATGAAAGTTTTTGTTCCAAGGAGTCAAAAAGTCCTTATAACATTTTCAAAGTGTTTTACTTTCTATACAGTACCATACAGCACTATTTGATCCATATCGATATCATTTCGTATTAAAAAAACCAATAAAAACTGTTTTTTGCCTGAATAGCATTGAATGAGAGAAAACTATTTGCATGGAATTTTTCTAGCCAGCTCTTTTATTACCATCTGCAATTTCCTGCGCTAGAGTTATAACTTTAATTAATTTTATAAATGGAACTTTAATATAAAAATTCTAGTCATGCTGTGAATATGGCAGGAAGGGGACTGGTCACTACTGTATCCTGTGAGCCGGAACATGTACACTGTAGGGAATGGCAGTAATGTAGATGCTACAGCTTTAGTTGTCCCTGAGCAACTTATTGACCAAAAACAACAATTTGATGCAGGAAAATAATTTTAGAGAGCACAGAGCTGGGTAAAAGGATATGAACTCTGAAATGGAGGAGAACTGCAAAGAAATAGTATGTGATCCATCAGCTTTACCTCTTCAATTGAAGGACAAAGCCCAAACTTGTGCTTTTAACTGAAGTTTTGTTTCATTTCTACATGCTCCACTTTCATGGGCATGAGATGACTCATTCACACATCCCCACCCCACTATTGTCAGGTTGGTTTTAGATCAGCAGGTAGAAAAATATTTTCTCTCTCCTTCTGCAGGGAAGGGCAATTCAAATCTTTATTATTTTTGTTTGATCTTCACCTGTACATTTACTTTTGGTTGGGGGAATGAAGAAAACTGGCAGATTTTTGCTCAGTTTCACTGGGATGGGAAAAATCAGAAAGAAAAGGAAAAATTCCCTGTGGTATGTATAGCTAACCCATTGCCATAATTTGTTTCTCTATGATTCTCAGAGGATGTAAATCAGCAAAATTCCCTTCACTTGCATTATTTAGTATTTTCCTTCCTGTGAAAACTTAACCTAAAGTCTGATGATTTATAATAACTTCTTCACATTTTTAGATGCTTGGTTTTTGTAAAGGACATTGATTTTTTGCAATGTAGACTTTTATGCAACATCCTGTTTGTCCTGGTTTTTAGCTGAAATAGAGCTGGTTTTCTTTTTCGTAATTAGAAGAGTGGTGTTTTAGTTTCCAGCCTGGGACTCACTGTGAGAGAGACATTGATAATGTACCAATGTTTACATTTTTGTCACTGGAAGTGAAGGACTTTGTGCTCTGTTAGTCCACAAGCACAAGATTAAAGGGGGGAGAAGAATATTTAAATAAACTTAATTGACAGTTAGATATGACAATGGGGTATTCCATATCATATCACGTCATGTCCACTATATTAGTGAGGGTCTCTTCCTCTTTTAGCTCTTTTTGGCTTTCGCTCGGGCTCTTGTTCTTCCGGGATTGCGGTCTTGGTTCAAGATTGTCACTCCTCCAGGACCATTATCTGGGAACAGGCCGGGCTCGGTCAGGAGGGGGGTGAACTATAACATTGGGTGTCATTCACTTGCATATTTTGTTACTGTTATCATTATCTTTACTATTTTAATATTAGTATTACTTTAAGTTTTCTCTCTATTATTAAACTGTTCTTATCTCAAAAAATATTCTTCTGAAAAACAGGACACTGTTTAAGCAACATAGAAGAGGTTCTACCACTGAGATTTTTGTTCCTTTTTCTTTTCTCCTTTTACTGAGCCTCAGCTACATGATATGCAAAGTAAGAGTACAATACTGCTTTAGCAAATGAAGATTGTAACTCCTAGTAAATCGTCATTCTTCTTTCAAATGCAGAAACTTCCATGGAAGAGAACACAAGAGATATTGAATGCTATACATTTATTCTCCCCAACATTTTTGTTCTATCTTTCATCTCATATAATTACATTTTATTTCTGGTAAACTTTCTCTGGCTCTGTGTACAGAAATCATATAGTAAAAAACAAAAAAATCCACCCGTAGACTGAATTTGAGTGACAGCTGATCTTGACTGCAGACCAAAGTCATTAAATTTAGAAGGTATTTCAGGTAGGAAAGTTTGATTAATATCAGACAAAGCCCATTTAATGCTACACCCTTTTCAGAATGGAGTGGCACACTTAATAATTATATGAAATGGCTTTAATTTCTAACACCTATTCCACATCTTTTTCATTTCCATAAGATTGACAGGATAAGAATGTTTAATGCCCAAACAAGAAATGCTAATACTCATAACCATCAAACTTTTTTTATTTTCTCAGTGTAACTCCATGACTGAAACAGAAATTTTTTCCTACATTATTGCCTCCATTATGTTCCTTTCAGTATGGAAAAGAACAAAAAAATCCATTGTTTAAAGCTGTGGATTTACTAGTCCTACAACTAAGTTATTAATCCAAAAGATACGAAAAAGATATATTGAACATGCAAAATCCAATCTAGACAGAACTATTTTAAGAGGAAATTGGTTTGTATATTTCTTTTATTCATATTTATTCAACTATCTTTTTCAGTGATGAATAACAAATGCATATATACATATCAAATCTCCATATGTCAAATAGATGTCAACACATGGAACAAAAAATATTATTTCATGCTCCACTATAAATGGGTGTCTGAAATTGAATGTGTTATTTAGTTTTCCTCTTATTTGCATTCTGAACTGTAGACAACATCCCTTGAATTGGCTGATAGGCCAGACATTTTGCCTTGTAAAACAAGAAATTCGCACCTTTTAGTGATTGCTCCTTCCAATACATGCAGTGATGTTTCTTCTGGAATAGTTGTTTCTAGCAAAACAGAAACAAAACCTCCTTAAAAAAGTTTTTTGTTTTGGTTTGTTTTTTTTCTAAAATCGCCTTCTATTTTTAGATTCTTCCTGAAGTTTTCCAAACTCTGTCCAGAAATGAGGCAATTGTCACATTGCACCACAAATCACTAAGGGATGCTATAGACTGTGTTTGCTTTTGACAGTCCATATGATTGAGTGCCTCTAAGCCAGCTGGCCTGAAGGATGGATGCAGAACTTCCGAGTTTAGTTTCCTATATGAAATCCTGAGAAAATCAAGACATCTCTCTGACTTCTTGATGATTACCTTATGTGCTCAGAGTCCTTTCCAACCTATTGGAAGTGGAGGGCAGGATAGCAAAAACAGAATAAAAGGGAATGGGAAAAAATAAGTTAAAAAGAGTAAGGTAACTTCTCTTGTCCTAGCTCAGGTGTCCCAGGTCATTCCCCAGCACAGCATTCTGGCTGTGTACAATCATTACTTGCATGAAATTTAACAAGAGCAAGTGTCAGATTCTCCATCTGGAATTGGGTAATAAATATAAATTGAAAAGAAGAGAGGCTGGAGACTAGCCCCACAGAAAGAGATCTGGGACTTTGGTTTGATAGAAAGTTGAATAGGAGTCAACAGTGTGCCCTGGCAGCCAAAAGGCACAACCATGTCCTGGGGTACATCAAGCACTGGACAAGAACCAACTTTTCACTCCCCTTCCCCACAATCTTTTCTGTTCTTCAGGAGATAACTGGGTGATGTTCTCATTGACAAGAATTAAAAAACTGAGCTGGATTACACTCAGCAGTTGTCACATCAATGGGTGGTTTCCCTTTCTAGATTTCCAGTATGATTTTCTAATTTATATCCTTTTGAAAAATTGTTTACTTTGTCTCTGTCTGACTTAAGTTATGTGTTGTGTTAAGTATTCTTGATTAGTTCCTAATAGCAGAACAGAGCACATACTCAGTAGTTAATAATACTATGAACAATGGGAATAATGGTATTATAAGCAATACAGTATTTAGAATAAGTAACACTACCAACATGTAGAAAGTTCTAATTTTCTGCAGTGAACAACCTTACTTTGGTGTCAGATGACTCCTTCACAAGATAAATTTGAAGAATATCTGCTGAAGACATAGTCTGTTCTGTGATTAGGTTATACTGTTCTTTGCACACTAAAGTTAGATGACACGGCGGTTGCATTAAGAATGCTACATGTCATAGAGCATGAAAAAATAATTATCTTTTCATTGCATACCAGCATGTAGGGGAAGGCTCTGGAGACAATAAAAAAATCCTGCTCCCACTTGATGAACAAGGAGGCCTGACAATCTGATATTTCACCTCTCCAAACACTCATAAGGTTAAAATTTTAGAGTTCAAGAAGAATACACAAGGAGAAAGAACCACAAGTTTCATTTTTTCTCCATCTATGACCCTAAAACACTTGTTAGGGTAATACAACACTCAAGAAATTACTAATTATGGAATAAGTCTTCATTATTTTGATTTTTTAATGATTATCAATAAATAAAAAACAGAATTAGAAATAAAAACAGTACTTGCAGGCATCCTAAGCCTAAACTTCAAATTTATTCACTCCACATACCTGAAAAAATACTGATCCTGAATTTATTGAAATGCCTTTGGTTTGCAAATCTACAAGAAAAACTATTTCATGAAGTACTAGCAGCAAAGAAATGAGATAAAAAGGGGATTTTTTAAATGCTTTTATGTGTTTCCCACTTGTTCTTATCTGATGTTTCTCAGCAGCTCATTTTGTATAATAACCATATTTTTCCTCCAATAGTTATATTTTCAGTGTAGCAACCCTGAAATATTTACATGCTTTAAAAAGAACTCCACAAACTGAGACAAATTTTTAATTTTATTTAAGTTATTCCATTCCTTTACTCTTTGAATACTTCTTCAAATTTAAACTTTTTAAAAAGATCTTGTCAATCTTCAGTTGCTTTCCCTCAAGACCCTCCATTTTGAAGGATAACCACTCAGGTCTATGTCTTCCGCTTTTTGTTTGAAACCTTTTACATCAAAGGAAGCAAAACACAACAACATAAAATTTTACCTCTAAACTATGTTGTGCCAACACATACACAGAAAATATACTTATTTTTAGTTTCAATATTTGTTTGGTTTTTTCCACCTTTCCTTCTTCAAAAATGAAGTGCACATTTCTAAAACTTTTCAAATTAATATTTTTTGTATCACATGGGATGGTCAGGGACATGAAGCTGTCACTAAAACTGGACCTTTTTGCATTGTTAAAAATTTTGCCATTTTCCGACATAAAGTAAGAGTTGTTTTAGTATCTGTCGCTTGTACTAAGGGAAAGGTGTGCTATAAAAGTTAGTGAATTAGTTCTTTTGAGTCCTGTTCCTGCCAAATAAAATGTGAATTCTGTTATGCAGGTTTTTTCATACACCGTACTTGGAAAAAATGTTGAGCCCACTTTCTCTTTCATGAATAAACTTCAGTGAACTTTATTAATCCATTAAGCACACAGAAACATTGTTGGAACTAATCCTTCAGTAGCAGGGAGCAGACTTAGTAAATGATCCCCTATTCATCACTTTTGAGATTTGGAAAACTGTGTTAAAGGATTGGCTTCACCAATGTTACTGGGGTTCTGCCCAGAGGTGCTGCCTCCTCCTGGTTATATATTACCTGGCCCACATGGGCAGGACTATTAAAATAAAAGAGAGAGGGAGAATCAAAAAAGAAGGGAAAAACATCTTTCTTATTTCTTCTTTCATAACTGTCTCCCTGATTTGACTGTATCTGTTTCTGCCTTATTAAAACATAAGAAATATGTAGTTCTGTTTATGTCCCTGTTCTTCTTCATCTGATTTCAGAAGTCTGAAAATAGCCAGTGGGTGACAGTAATCATAAAATTAGACTTCTCTCCTAGCTGAGATGGAGGAGCTATGACACAAAGTGCTAATTGTAGGACTGCTGTAGATGAATTGTAACATTTCCAACATGAAGGAATCATAGAATCATAGAATGGTTTGGGTTGGAAGGGACCTTAAAGATCATCCAGTTCCAAACCCCCTGCCATCAGCAGGGACACCTTCCACTAGACCAGGTTGCTCAAAGCCTCATCCAGCCTGGCCTTCAACACTTCCAGGGAGGGGGCATCCACAACTTCCTTGGGCAACCTGTTCCAGTGTCTGACCACCCTCACAGTGAAGAACTTCTTCCTAATATCTCATCTAAACCTCCCCTCTTCCAGTTTAAACCCATTTCCCCTTGTTCTGTCACTAACTGCCCTTATGAAAAGTCCCTCCCCAGCTTTCTTGTAGGCCTCCCTCAGGTACTGGGAGGCTGCAATAAGATCTCCCTGGAGCCTTCTCTTCTCCAGGCTGAACAGCCCCAACTCTTTCAGCCTGTCCTCACAGCAGAGCTGCTCCAGCCCTCGCATCATCCTTGTGGCCTCCTCTGGACTCATTCTAACAGGCCTATGTCTTTCTTGTGTTGGGGGTTCCAGAACTGGACACAGTACTCTGGGTGGGGCCTTACAAGACATACAATCATCTATATTATTTTGGGCATCAGAAGCAAAAATCTCTGTAATGTGTTTTTTTCCTTCTCTCTATGAAGGGTCCAGAATGAGTCTGAGCAGGACAAAGGCCATGGTAGAGGTAATTTTTTGTTTTGGTTTGTTTTTAGACAAAGTAACAGAGATTTCATTAGGTCTCCGTATCTTGATTTCCTCAAAGTCCTTTGCAAATGTCTTTTCTTCATGCTTTACTTGGAACACTACTATTTTCCACTAACAAGATGGTCTTTTTTAGCTACATATAATGTATCAGTACACTGTAAGGGGAAACATCGGTAGGTAAGGAAGGCGTACATTGTGTGATGATGTCTTTTCCTGTATGATGTCATTAGGCATGAGTTGAATGTTGCTTTGAGCAAGTATCATGGATTCTCCTTTCCTTTACATGTTATGAGGACAAAGTGAATCTTAGCAGAATAAGTCTTAAGACAGCAATAGCTTCTTGGAGACATGTTGGGCTCTCATCAGATGTAGAAGAAAAGCTATAACACTGATGCACCTTGAACCATTCTATTTCCACTTCCCTATTTGTTTATTCCTAATAGTACCCAGGTAAAACAGAATTAAAAATAAATATATGTAGTATGAGGAGGAAAGAAAAATCCTTCCCTTGTCATTAATATGACTTTACACAGGCATATAGCAAATTGAGACAATAAGTCTCTTCTGTCATGAAAATGGTGTACATGTATGTTGAAAATGGCTGCCTTCATGAAATACCAGGCAGTGTATGCATAGTTGATCAGGAGAGGGAGGCACCATCTTTTAATCTGCTTTTTAAAACACAATAAATGTCCTATCCATATTTCTAGCTTTCTCTGAGAAGAGCAGTAGAAAAGGCTGTTTAGGGAGGATACATAAGTCTGACCCTTGTATGCAGATGACTTCTTCCACAGATACTGCATCAGGAATTTTAGAGGGTACATACCTCCATATTCCCTTTCTTAGCTGTTTAAATCTTTCTGTTGTCCGTAGAAAAATAGAAATCCTGGCTGGAAGGGACCTCTGTAGGTCATCTAGTCAACCTTGTGCTCAGAGCATGAATGTTACTAAACCTAGATTAGGTTGGAAGTGACTGTTTAACATTTGGAAAACCTCAAAGGATGGAGATTCCACAGCCTCCATTCCTACTGGTCCAGTGTTGTGCAACTCTCTCAGTGAAAAAGATCTTTCTAATGTCTAGTCAAGTTCCCAAGCCACAACTTGTGTCCATTCTACTTTGTTTTACCATTTGTCACTACTAAGAAGAATTAGGCTCCATCACCTTTTAAACTCCTCTTGAAGTAATTGCAGGGTGCCATTAAACTCCTTCTTTCACTCGTCTTAGTCACACTAAGCACATCCATCTGCTTTGAACTGTCTATGTTGTGTACTCTAAGCCCTTAATCACATTGCTCACTCCTTGCTGACTGGTTTCTCCCCATGCTTCTTGAATTTGAGGGGTCCAAGGCTGACCACTGCTCCAGGTGTAAATTCACCTGCACCGGTGAGGAGAATAATACCAACTCTCAGTCTTCTGTCCATGTTCCTCCTATTGTATATAAATATGGAGCATGCTTTATTCACAGTGAGAGTGCTCCTGTCTCCTGCTAATCTCAGTGTCACCCAGCTGTGCCCAGGTCCTTTTCGGCAGAACTCTTATTCACCCTGTTTTTTACCAGCTATACAGATAAATGGCTTTATTGTGCTCATGTGCAGGACTTTTCTCCTTGTCAAGCTCCATGAAGTTCCTGCTCACTCTACCTTATACTTCATCAAAATCCCTCTAGAATGAGGCTTTTTTTAATTTGTTTTATCAGTCACTCAATAGTGCAATATTGACTTTGCTCATTTAATATCTAATTTGTCTCATCTAATTTGTGTGCCTAATTTTTCTAATCCTTTTCAAACCTCCCAACGCCCTTTGTCTCCACACTCTACTCTGGCAAGAAGCTCCAACATGCTATTGCTTCCCTCATATGCATTTATATTCTCAGCAAAATACAAGGATTTCAATATTCATAGCAAAGTTTGAACCCTTCCAGGGATTATGATAATTTGCAAAGTTACAACATATATTGCAGTTTCCTCAAAATCTGTTTATCTTTTTCATATTCTTTTTTTTTTTTTTTCTTCTCCCTGTAATATCCATATATGTGTATCATTAACATTTGAGGTCCATGGGGACATGGTTCTCCAAATATGAGCTGTTCAGCTCTACAGCTTGTTTTTTGTAATTAAGTCCCTAATTCAACATAACACCGAAGCATATCAATCAGCACGTTCTTTGCATGTTTTTTTGAATAATGATGATGTATGCATTTTAGTGCACTGCTGAATTAGGGCCTAAATGGAGAAACTGCTCATTTACTTTTTTTTTTTTTTTTTTTTTTTTTTTTTTTTAAAGTTCCTCAGTGTACATAGTGGGGAGAATTTACAATAGGTACACAGCTTGGGTCTCAACATGGTCCAATACCACAACTACAGAAACACCCATCTGTTATGAGGAAAGATAAGAGTGTCAGTGCAGTCAAATACATCCTTTCTTTCTTGGTTAAGGAAGGCACAAGAAAATCATTAGGCTCTTTTAGAACAAAAAAGAGAGAAAAACACTTTACTTCTGTAGAAATTATTCAGAAGAACCTCTACACCACGGGGAACAGAGGATGCTTTGTGTCACTTAGTCAAGTTTTCAGTGAAGAAGTTATTTCAACATGAAGTGATTCATCAGGGAAGGAAAATGTAACAAGTCAGAAACCTATCCAGAAGGAGTGGAAACGATAGCCGTAAATTTTCATTCTCCAGATTCTATCACAAGTGTTTCTGTGTGATAGAAGGATGTTTTCAGTAAATACTCTCTAATCTGATTGTACTTTTTTTTTTCTTTCTTTTTTCTTTTTTCTTTCTTTTCTTTTTTCTTTTTTTTTTTTTTTATTTTCATAAGTTCTAACTTACTAAGGGA